>NW_007578705.1:0-42330 GCF_000690725.1 Stegastes partitus
GTGGTTTCCCAGTGACTCCAGCAGGTTGTCCTTGTGTGTAAACATGCTGGTTGGATGGCAGTTAATCAATGAATCAATGATTAAAGTATATCAGATGTCATAATGACTGCAAAATGACGAGCGACGAGTTGAAAGCTGAACTAACTTTCATTCTTTCATTTAGCTCTCTCCTCCTCGTCTCTCTTTCTCTCCTACTCTGAGGTTTATTATTCCCATTCTCATTTACTGCGTGAGCTTTAATTTGTGTAGGTCAGCAGCGGCTGTACTTTGGGATCTCTGAGCATGTGGCAAACTCGCTCACTTTTATGACTGAACTGAATTCAACTGCACCAAAAGAGAGCCTTTATAGACCTGTAAATATGTTGTTATGACAAGAACGTCAGTTTAGGATAATTCTGTAAAACCTTGGACTACAGTCAATGTTAAATATTTATCTTTATTTCCTGCTTTCCGCAGTAACTGTGCATGGAAACGATCTGGCTGCGTGAAACTTAGATAAACACAATCATCATTTGTAAGTCTGACCTGTAGTCTCCTGCATTCAAATCAGACGAGCTCCCTGCTCATCCTTCACCCCAGAGCATAACTTGTGCCAAAACATAACATCCACCGTGTTAGGAAATAAGATGCAAGGTGCAGAATCATCTAATGCATACGCGATCTCTCAAAATACAGGTTTCTGGTCATCTACGACTGATATTCGAGGGTGAAAAATGAAGTTGCAGAGGAAACGGAAGACTTTAAATAACAAACCAGAGCACGTACAGCACACACTCATTAGCATAAAAGTTTGGGGATTTTGATGATGAAAAAAAAAAAAAAATCCCTCTCAAAAAATAACTTGATATTGAGCACTCCACAGGGTTTCATCACTGGCTGCACTTCCTTCTGAACTTCCAGCTCAGCTTCATCTCCTACTCTGAACTCATCAGTCGACTGCCAGCGTAATTTCATTCCGTGAGGACTCTGCTTCTTTAAAACACACCAATGAACAGAAGTGGACGCAACCCACATAAGCTGCAGCAATTTCAAACTGCAGCGACATGAAAGGGAGTTTTAAAAAAAGATAATAAATAAAAAAAAAATCCTGTGATACAGAACAGAAACTGAAGGAGAGCCCAAGAAAGGAAGAATCTGAGAAACAGACCGGAGCGGAGAGTTTTAAGGACACTGACGATGCGCAGAGACACCTTCAAGTACTAAAAGTTGGAAAAAGACAAGGAGAAACGCCAAATATGAGCTGCAGAGAGACACCTGAGGGAGGAGAAGGAGCTGTGCTGACGGGGGAGGAAGAAGGAGGACAAAAGGAAACCAACAGAAGGGAAGGAGGAGACACCTTAGGGGGAAAATTAGAGTCGGTGTGGAGAGACTCTTAAAGGATGGAAGAGAGAGAGAGACGGGCGGAAAGACGGAGAAGCAGGGATGAAGGAAGAGAAGAGTGATTGATGGTGAAAAAGCAGAGATGGTGAAACATGACAGCTCAGATGGGACGGAGAACAGTTTCCCTGCTGAGCGAGCATCTCCAATTATCACTGTGCCTGAGAGAAGGTGTGTGTTTTGGAGGAGGTGGTGTGGACACGAGGACTGACACGCCACAAATCTATTCTATATCTTTATTTTTCTTATTTGTTACCCATCTTTATCATATTAACCTGTTCTCATGTACAATTTCCACACTTTTACCACCTTCAGATGCAGCACACCTTAACATCACGTAAATGTGAAGAAGCATTAAAATGTGCTTTTTAGTGCGTCAGAAAAGAAGTCTGGAAAAATAACTACCAAGAATGGAAAACTTTTTAGGCAATCAATTGCACAAAAAAAGAAAAAAAGAGAATGCATTTTAAGAAATACACACGTGAACAAAGTAGCTGGTGCCCCTCAGTTAATGAAAGAAAAACCCACAACAGTTACAGAAATAACTTGAATCTGACAAAAGTAATAATAAATGAAAATTCTAGGAAATATAGCAATGAAAATCAGACATTGCTTTTGAACTGTGGTTCAAGAGAATTATTTTTAAAAATAAACTCATGAAACAGGCCTGGACAAAAATGATGGTACCTCTAGAAAAGACTGAAAATCATGTGACCATGGGGACATGTCCAATCAAGGTGTGTCCCTTAATGAAAATTAACCAACTTGTAACCCTATAAATAGGCCGACTGACTGATTAACCGTTTGTAGACTCCTGTGATGCTAATCAGAGGACACACCTTGATTGAACATGTCCCCACATTATTTTCAGTCTTTTCTAGAGGTGCCATCATTTTTGTCCAGGCCTGTTTCATGAGTTTATTTTTTTAAAATAATTCTGTTGAACCACGGTTCTAAACCAATGTCTGATTTTCATTGCTTAATTTTCATAGAATTTTTATTTATTATTACTTTTGTCAAATTCAAGTTATTTCTGTGACCGTTGTGGGTTTTTCTTTCATTAACTGAGGGGCACCAACTATTTTGTCCACGTGTGTATATCTAGCAAAAAACCTATGTGTGTAATTTTTAAAGGCTACCGAAAGAGAAGCAAATACATCTCTGCAATTTGGCAAAAAATTAAACAATCGAACAGTTGTGGTGGTGGAAAAACGTTGATATTATGTTTACGGGATATTGTATTTTTTGATAGCAATAAAGCACCTACACTTGGCACGGGATGGTGCTGGCAAAACCAACCAAAGGTGTCATAATGAGCGACTCTCAGTGATTATTTTTAAACCATTCCTTTTATGAACTTAAACGTAACTTACACTAATAAATAATAATAATACATTTTATTTTAAAGGTGCCTTTCTGGTCACTCAAGGACACCTTACAAAAGATAAAAGAAACAACAATAAAATACACAATAAAACAGTATACAACAATAAAAAATACATCAGGCAGTGCAATTGTCACAGCAGGGAATAAGCAGTTTCACTATCATCAGATATTGAAATTGAACAAAGATCCAAGTTTATATAAATAGAATGAAGCAATTTTGGAACAAGGAAAAGAAAAATAAGTGTCTTCTTGTTCTCTGTTCCTTTCTTACCTCATTACTCATAACTACATGGAGACTGGCTTCTTTTAATAACACAATGAAAATTATCTTTGTATTTTTCTGTGGGGTCTGATGGGTCAAAATATTGACATTATGCCATTTTTTGCAATGTTATTTCTATTTTTATTAATATTATCAATCATGGTTCATGCGTAAAATGAGCCTATTACTGATGTATGAATCCTGCATGAAGGTGATTAATCACTAATTAACTTTAATGAAGACACATGTACGCTGTTCTCGCTGTCATTATCAAAGCATGGTGGTGCAATATCAGAGCTTTTACTCAATTTAATTCAGTGATTAGGGAGAAAAAAAACTACTTTCTTGATACAAACCAAAGTAAAACAAAGCAGAATAACAAAATAAACCTTCAAAGCTTTTAATCCGTTTTCTTATCTTTAATATTCATATTCCTTATAACAGGAAAAATAATCACAAAAAATTAAAGAGATTTGCAAATGTTGTGTTTGTTCTTTCTGACTGAGAAAAAGTGACAAAAGTAAACACTTCCAAATAGTTTGCACACTGCTCATGAACATCCTCTGTATTAGTGTTTACCTGGTGAGCTCCTCCTTGATTTTCATTGGCTCGTGGGGATAAAACTTGACCCGGAAGCACATCGTGTACGGCTGCTGAGCTGCTGAAAGCAAGAGAGACACAAGAAAAAGGGGAAAAAAAGTTTAGAAGAGATTAGGAATTGTAAGACATTCATGAAAGTTTTTTCTTGTTTTTTTTCAACCTGGAAACTGGTAGTAACTGGCAGAAAGAAATGAAACACAGGAGAAAGTTTGGAGAAATGAACTAGCAGGAAAGGGGAAGACTTTTACGAAAGAGAGGAGGCGAAAAGACGAGGAGAGATAAATGAACGAGGTCAGGAAAGAAGGGGAGCGGAGCGGTGAGGATTATGTAAAAGTGAAAAGAAAAGGAAACTGAGGACGAAAAAAGAAATCGCAGTGTGCCTCTAATACTGATTAGTCATTTGATAATTACAGTAATTAGTCATCACGAACACACACACACACACACACACACCTACACACACACACACAATCACACACACGCACACACACACACACTTCACTTCACTTGAACTAGGGTCTGTTTCTTTCCCTTTGATCCGAGTCCTAAAGCATTTCATTTCTGTGAGTATGTAGTTGCAGCTGGAGAGGATTTCAGCTTTGAATGCTGTTTAAATATGCACAGTAACATACATACACACACTTATGTAAGTGCTCACACACACACACACACACACACACACACACAGAGTCAATAATAGGCTGTGGGGTTCGGATCAAACTACAGCAATAGTTTAAACTCCCTCCTGGGGTCTCACGGATCTCACAACACAGCATATAAACACATTCATACACACACATGCTAATGTTCAAAGTCTGCTCTGTGAAGTTAATACATTTGCAACACATATAGGCAGAAACATCAATGCATAAGCCTCATAAGCAGCAACTGTTTATTGGTATAGCAATATTCAGAATATAATATATATATACTCCTTGGCAAAAGTGGCCCAATTCTCAATTTTCTTCCATTTCTATGTTCTTCCAAATGTCCAATATGACCTTTGTTTACTCTGTGAAGTGTTAAAGGAGAGTGTCGGTTGTATCCTGTTACCTAATAATGTACAGTTTTAAATAACATTAAAAAAAAAGAATCCTGCAGGAATTGACGTCAGATTAGAAAACATCTGTAACAGTGTTGTTTGTTTTGATTTTAAAGAACTTGCTGGGTTTTATGCCAGGTGCTTAAAGTACACAACAGTACAAAATATATCAAATAATTCACCTCAGAGTCACTGCATTAGTTCTAAGTTGAACAGGAGGGGATTTTGTGTAAAATTAAAAACTTAGAGCTGAGATTTACTATATCAAAATCCTACAGTTGAAACTAAATACAACAAACATCAGTCTTATATTTTTAAAACTTGGTTGAACAACTTTTTTTATTTTTAATGACTGACTGGATTCATCTTGGCATGGAGGACACTAAGTTTCTGAGGAGATGTTCAATCATTCTTCAGAGACATTTTTTGTTTTTAGCTGCTCTTTGTTGGAGAGTTTGTGTTGCTCTGCCTTTGTTTTTATAAATATCAAAAAACGTTCTGCTGGACTCAGTTCAGGCAACTTACTTGGTGGCCAAGCCATAGTTTTTTTACTTTTTCTTCTTTAGAAACTCTTGTGTGATTTTGGCAGTGTGCTGTGGATTATTATCATGTGGGAATATTCTTCTTTTGCCAAGATTCTGCAGACTGGGAGTCATCTTGTCAGTCAGTATCGCTGTTTATCCACAGACATTCACTCAGTCATCTATAAATATCATCTCACAAACACCTTTTACACTCATGCAGCTCCATACCATCGCACTCCTACTTCACTGTTGGGTCAATGCATTCACTGTGGTTGTCCTGGCCAAACATAATGAGCCTCATCTGAGCTGAACAACTTCATCTTCACAGTCATCTGACAAAAGAATGTGCTCCCAGCATTCATCAGGCATTATGGACTGTCCTTCACACTGCCCGAGTTGTCACAGAAACTCTGATTTTCACAGATAAGCCCTGTGCCAAGCCTGAAGCACTTGCCTGTCAGTATTTCACAGCGAGATTGTGCATGTATGTGTGGCTCTGATTAGTGTTATGAGGGCTCGTTCTATACCTCCTGACTACTAATGCAACAGTTAATCAGCTACGTTTTTGTTGGTCACCAATCTTCCTACATCATTTCCCATTGTTGTGAAGTCTGGATCAACTTCTTCCATGTGGCACTACAATGTAAACATGCAGATAAGCCCATAGGTCCAAAACTGAGAGAGCTCTGGTGTTCACACATCATTTAATAACCATGATCAGGCTGTTGGGTTAATTTGGTTCCAGTAATCACGAGATTTTTCACTTTTGTTGCACTACATTTATAGTCTGGGGCCTTGATTTTCAGCAACATCTTCCTTAAGTATTTGATTGTACATAAGCAGAAAGCCTTTTACGTTCAGAAATAATGATTATTAAAAGGTGATGCAGTTGTTAAATCATTCAACGTTTAAGTGATATTGCGCAGAGAGGGCACTCAGCTGTATTCTGTGTATGGCATTGGTTAGATTTACAAATGTGTAAACAGAAGAAAAACGTGATCTTACATTTTTATATCTTTCTTAGTCATCACCAGTAGACACTGTAGGTGTTTCAAAAAATAAAAAATAACCGCTTTGCATGTTCTAGGAAACATTTATTGTTGAAGTTAGATTTGATGCAAGGAAGCACTTGCTCCCCACCTCACTACATGTCGGCCTTTTGTGTGGAAAGGTGGATAAAAATCACCAACTATTTTTCTGTTCACTTGAATGACTTTTACAAGCACATTTGCTACAGACAGAACTGTACTTCTTAAAGTAAATTTAATTTGTTTGCTTACAACAAACAGCCTGATAAAAGTACGTTTTAGAAACAATCACCTGTTGGAGTTTGTCCCCATCTTGTGCTGCAGCCACGCCTCAAAATCCACTTTTTCATGAGTTAGTTGAGTAGGTGGAGTCTCAAATCTCATTGGACAATGGATGCATGATGAAATTTATACTAATTAATGTAAATATGGAGAGAAGCACCAATGTGCCGCCCAGTTTTGATGGTCAGTGTTGATAAATGGTTGTGTATCTATGAATTGAGACATTGATGTTTGGAAAATCTTAAGAAAATAATGTGTAGTTGATGTTAACTTTGGAAACACCCTCCTAGAGCTCTGAGCTGATTGGCCAGTTTGAACTGGAAAGGCAGCCCCCTAACCAATGTATAAGAGCATACTGGGAGAGAAGCAGAGCAATGGTCGACACTGAAGGCAGCACCATACAATACTTTACTCCTGTTGTTGTTTAAGCATTGGAAGTAACTGTTTGAAAGTTTTTCCCCTCTTAACTTTTATATTTTCCTTTTGGAGACTGGCTTCTATTTTTCCAGCATTTTTTTTTTTTCTTTAAATTGCCAGCATTACATTTTGTCCTCCACATGCCTCACCATGCTACCTCCACCACTCCCTGCAGCCGTGTAAGGTCTTCATCATGGGCTTCAGACTCTCTTCGAACCTCCAGCCTAAGACTCAGGTACTCAAAACCAACTCACCCTCTAGTTTGAATGATGATTTGGGATCAAAACATTCTAGAGCCTGTCATTTACAGTGTGATTGTGTTGTTGGAGTCAGGTGAAAACAAACGGGGAATGAAACTGAGCATTTTAGAGGAAAGAAGAAATAAATCTGAGAAAAGTATTTGTAGTATAAGTAGTCAATTCTCTACTTCGCTAAAGTAATTAATGTATTTCACTGCTACAGCATGCAGCTAAAACTGCAGGGTTAACACAATGGTCCTCAGGAAAATCTATCAGCAATTCAAATGGACGGTTTATTCATTAACATTTGAAATATGAGCTACGATTTGCATTCAGTGTGTTAATATGTGAAGTCTGATATTTAATCATGAAGCAACACACGTTAGTTATTTTGACTGTTATGTGGATACTTTCAGGGGAGATGCTAAAAAAGTGAAGAAAAAAATGATCCTAAGGTGAGCATCAAGAAAAGGGAAAGTTATCATCCTCTAACACGGGACTAGAAATCATCTCAGAGTGCCCTCACCACTCTCCCTTTAATGGCAGGATCCTCTGCGGTATTATCTAGCTATGAAAAAACAGCACACATCTACATAATACATGCTGAGCAATATGAAAGACGCAATCCTCCCACCCGCTCCCAAAGAACTTGAGCTGCTTATTTGCTCAGGCTTTAGGGACGGCGAATGCTTTTTCTGAAAACATTTTAGAGAAAGTGAATTGGCACAAAGCGCACACTCGCAGAAGTGTGACGTATGCGCCGTAAGCCGGGACGCACAAAGGCGAAATAAAATACAAGCAAACGCACACAAACCTAATTTGAGAGTAAATCCTGCCACGGGGAGAACTGATGTGTCAGTGCAACTCACATCTATTCAACACTCTTCCTCCATCCCTCCTCCCCTCATCGCTTTTTTCCTTCTTTTCACTTTCTGTCAGCTTCTCTCATCTCAAACTGTCTCTTCAATCTCCTTTTTTTTCGCTCTTTTCTTCTCTAATCTGACTTCTCTCTTTGGCTACATTATCTGTCACTGTCCCCTCTCTCCCTCACATTTCCCCTTTATTACGCTTTCCTCCCTCTCTTCCTCCATCTCTCATTCCAATTCTCCCTCATATCCTCAGCCTACCCCTCCTGTCTTCTTGCACATGTTCTGATGAAGCAGAATGCGCCGCTAATAGCTCTTTTATTAATTTATAACGGGACAGAAAGAACAGGACAGTCATTAGAAGGGTGGGTGAACTTCAGACAGAGTCTTGAAGACAGAACGGGAGGAGGGGAGGAGAGTGGGAGGGGAATTAAAAGAGCGAGGCAATCTTTTTTAGACTAGATAGAAATGTGGAGATGTGAAAGAACAGGTAGGGAAGGATTCCAAGTGAGATGTTTACTTCTAAATCTGCCTCTTCTTTCACGGAAATCTCAAAGCCCCCCTGCATAAAATGTGGCTGAGAGTGAAATTTGTTTTAAAATTTCATGAAGCGAAGGCAGAGTTATCCCCGCTGGTTTCTTCAGTTGCTCATATCTTGCAATACAAACACACTTCCACGCTGGCATTTTAGAAACTCCGAGGGTCAGCCAGTGCAAGTGCGATAATGTCACATTTGCGAGGTTCTCATTTTATATTGATTGCCTGCAGAATGCAAAGAAGCTGAGTCGTATCTAATCTGAATTTGCGGCAAACGTCAAGCGGACAAGAAAAAAATAAATGCAAGTTTTGCTGCAGAGTAAGTCTGCAAACAATAAATTTATCCTCATCATCTAAGTAACCTTTTGTCATCTGAATCTACATATTAGCCCACATAGACGAACACAACTGCCAACTTATGAGTGAGATGCTGGAAGCCTAAAATAATCACTGAAGACCAGGTGAATTATTTCATTGGTGACGTCCAACAACAACCACTGCTCTCTGTGTTGCTATATGTAGCCGACAACATAACTTGTAACTTCCACACATGTTAAAACACCATCCTTTCAGTGCTACATGCTCTAAGAAACTTTACCCATTGATGTGCACACCCGCTGAAGGCAGCTTGTTTATATTCTCGGTTGTTAGCTCCCCTGCCACGTCTGTGTATTTGACTTTGTGGTTGAGCTCATTTCCTCTTTGGGCCACTTGCCCCTCTGGCACTTTGCTGTGTTTCTGAAAAACCCTCCTCTTGTCACTCTGTCTGTCTTCATTGTGTCTCTGTTTGTCCCCCTGCGGTATTACTGAGCAAAAACAACTCACTGTCCCACATTGTCTGTCACTAGTTCCTGCAGAAACTTTGAGCGATAAGGTCCTAAAACCTACATTTATTTTTTAATCACTTTTTTCATGCATATATTTGAGTTTGTATTTATTTTTTGTGCATCCAGACAGTCGTACACTGCTGCGTGTTCGATGTTGTGACCCTGTCGGACTCCCCTGTGTGTGTTGTCTGTTTGTTGCAGAGCTTGACCCTCTCACACTACAGCGACCCTCAGGAGACAAACACACACACACAAATAAAAATACACACATCCATTTCTCATTGTTGTACACACACTGATGCAACAACAGGAGCAGAAGGGACACTTACACTTCATCTGCCTCACCACGGGCTTGTTGGGCTCCAGCCAGTGCTGAAAGAGAGAGAGATGTGATGTTACTGTAATGCTGACATTGATGTGATGACAAATGTTAGCCTACAATAGGGCGGTCCGTTTGCAAGTGCAGAAAAGTTAAAAATAATAGGCAGCAATTTTCCAAATCAAAAGGATTTCTGAGGTTTTGATGAATAATTGAATGAAGCGTTGTTTAAAGACAGCAACTCACATCATTCAGTGTATTAAAAACTAATTTAAAATCACTTAAACGCATCATTGAATAAATCATAAATTGCTATAAAAAGATGAGATGCTGTATATCTACTGCAGTATATTACAAACATATGTGAGCCTTTAATTAAACAAAAACAACAACTCTGAGTAAGAACATTACTACTTTTTTTGCATCACCCTGCTCGCTGGGAAGCCGCTCAGCAGTCTGACCTTTTTGCCCCCTGAGCAGCCAGTGGAACCGTTGAGGGTTAAGGGCAACTCATAAGCAACATATTCGCCCTCTGTCCCTTTGGTACATTTGTAAATTGGGAGCCAAGATAGAACATTTCCCTGACAGTTGCTTTGACCGCTTCGCTGTGGATTTTGGACATGTGGTTTGGAATCATCTCGCCTCTGAATACAAAGCCCCCGATTGTAAGGTTTGTTTTCATTGCGCTGCTCTTTTTCGTGCTCCTTTAGTTTTGTGTTGTAACACGTCTCGCTGATATTTGCCTCTTGTTATTCCTCCCTCACTTTGCACTTTAAATACAGTCTCGCTGGGCTCCTGTTGAGATGAGGCGTCTGGTCTCTTCTCTGTGTGGGCTGTTTGAAATATGGAGTCTGATCTTGTTAATATTAGTCACTTGAACTTGTAATGTAATGTACCGACTGTCTCCAGACTAATATCAGACATTTCTCATTTCGGCCGTGCTGACTCAGTACAACCGTTTCCCGTTGGTAGCTGTGATTCAGTTTCTATGTTTTTGTTTCTCTGCTGTGATTAGGTCCACCCATATAGCTTCAGGATGGAGTAAACTGTGAAGTCTAATTTCTGAATTGACTGGTAGATTTTGTTAGCAGAGGTAAAATAGCATTAAGACTTTCTGATTTAGTGCCTGGGAGATGGTCTTGGAAGGTCTCAGAAAAAAAAACATCCCAGTGCAATACACTTTAAGTGAGGTGGGGAAATCTAACCAAACTAGTCACCAAATATGCTGTTTTAAAACCCTTCCAATAAACTCTAATCTCTCCGATAACTGCCGCTCCCACCAGCCGTGAAGCACCAACGGGTCTTTGAAGCCCCTCAGGAGCAATGAGCCCATTATGGCTCATGGCACTGTTATATTATAGTGCACCATGGTGAGGCAAAAACACACTACAGTAGTTAAAAAAACAATATAAAGATGGGATTTATGCTGAACCAGAAGTGTTTTATTAGAACAACTAGCGATTAGTTTAGGAACTGAGCATCTGGTCAATGGTCCCCTCTTCCAACTACTTGGCATCTGTACAGTGAATGAGAGTCAGTACAAAACACTCAGAGGGAAAGCTGCTATTACAGAAATACTTCTTTCTGTCACTGTATTTTTTTTTTATGAAACCAGCAAAGAGAAGAAAAATGCAAGACAATTTTACAACTATTTCTTGTTCCGAATAAAACTCAACAATAAGTCAACTGAACAGCAAGTGAATCAGACTCTATTACAGATATGCAGCAATCTATTTTACAAAAATCTCAAATATATGGATTTGCTGTTTTTCTCTATCATCACTTTAAAGCTGAATATCTTCCAGTTTTGGACTGATTGACAGACAAAACCAGAACCGCTCTGGGCTCTGGGAAATTGTAACTGGTATTTGAATCTGTCCTGCTAACGCTTAATACACAAAATGACAAATCAATTAGAAAAAAAAAAAAAAAAAAACATAAAAAAAAGGCCTATCCCCGAAGGCATTTTGGGTGGTGGTGTGTGTGTGTGTGTCACAGAGATGCTCGGAGAGAGGAGAAAAAAAAAAAACCCAAAAGAAAAACAGCAACTAAGGGATCCATAACGACATAAGTATCTGAAACTCCCAACTAGTCAGTCAGAACTGATGAAGCCTCTTGGATGAGAGGTGAAACGTCTTCAAAGAACTCAAGCAAGTCCAGCTGCTACGATTAATCTACCAGAATAACCATGACCTGGATGACTGAGAATGGTGTCATAGTTACCCTTTGTTTCTCAGGATCGACATATCGAATCCCAAAGTAGTCTTTCTCAAGCAGGTTGTAGTGATTACACACATGGTCCAACAGGAACTGGCCTTTGGTGTCTCTCTGTAAAGAAACAAAACACATCAGTCCAAAACGTCATTCTGTGATCGGTCAACATCCAGTAGTTCGATCCAAACTACCTTTACTACTATACTGATAAAAACCCATAAAGCTGCGTAAAGATGCCTCATCACAGCATTCACAGCGAACGACCCCCTCTTTGGTAATATCCCGGTGATGCATGTATAATTTCATCAGGGTAAAACGTATTAATGGAAAGAAATATGTCAGCAGCTTTTTGGTCTCTTGGTGATGATATCTCTGGTCATCATATTGTGGACTCAGCCTGCTAACGCGCCAGTAAATACAATCTTTATGTAGTTCCTACACACAGTGCAGACACAGTGCAATCAATAATCACTCTGCTTTTTATTACCTGCTCCTCAGTCAATATCTACTCATCACACGCAGAGGGATTCTCATTCACTTGTGTCTGAAGCTTAGCACAAAAAATAATTTTCCATGCAGGTAAGCCATGACTACATACGTACAAGTCAGCTGATCTGCTTGGATGCTGTTTACTTAATTTAAGGACACATGTTTGCAAGTGTTTATCCAATATCGGAATGAATACAATTTCCATTCTTACCTTCGAACTATTGACTAAAGCTGTCAATATTCATCAGAGTCTCATTTAGTCATATAACATGCATCACAGATCCCCTCTCCCTGACTGAGCTTCACTCCTATAATGGCTCTATAACCTGCTGATGGAGGTGAATTCCGTGCTCAGTTAAGCAGGACTGATTGACTCAGTCAGAAATCGTCCGATTGCCCTTGTTGTGATTTACTCCCCACTGGGGACACATAAACCTGCACATCCCCGGTCACATGCAGGCACATACAGAGTCACAGCTGTCTCTGGCCACATCTTCTCAATAAAACAAGTAAAAGTGCCCGTCATCACTCATGTCAGCACGCTGATAAAAATCAAGAGAGTTCTCCATGGCAACTGGTTTCTTCCTTTATGTATTTAACTAACGCATAAAGTCTTATGGCGCTCGTCTTGGTTGTCATTTTTGACTGTGAGGCACTTTAGACACTTGTGTTGCACTCAAGGTGCTTCATGCTTTCTGCTAACAGCGTTTCACTTCCCTCTTGTTTATTTCAAGTTGAAAATGATGCGATTCAAACCTAAAAGTAGCCTAAATCACTGTTGTTTTCTCCTCTGTCTGATGGCTGCCACATCAGCAGCGGTTGGTCTGTTCAGCACCTCGTCAGCAAACGAGCTCCAGACTTTAACTCATTAGCTTTGCTCGCTATTTCTATGTGCAGACATTTGCAACTGAAATGCACCACAGCGTAAGTGACTGACATCAGCTGACTTTGTTGACTGTTTGTAGCAGAAGCACATTTTCAGCACAGGCTGGTGGTTTGTCCGACTAAAGGCTGAGTCTCTGCTGTCCAGGATGTTCAGACACAAACTAATTTTCTAGAAAGTTCAGCATTCAAAGGAGCAATTTCTTCAATTATAGCAACACCGTCAAACAGACGGTCTGATGGCAGAAAAGTGATCAATATCTACTCTATTGGGGCATTTTTGCTAATTCTTCCTGCTCTGATCTGCTTCATTACTTTAGCTTTCCCACTTTTAAGACGCAGCTCGCTTGGGGAATTTCTGTTCAAAACAAACAGATGGTCAAGGTCAAGTTGATAGTAGTTTAATGTGTTCTTGAGATAACACCATAAATCAACACAGGTTACACAAAAGGCGGAACAAAGGGTCATGGATCCTATTCAAAAACACAAAAACGGAAAATCTGACATAGACAAATCTGTATTACAACAAAAGAACTCCAAACTAAAATCCCGTGCTGACGTACCTGCAACCACTAACCAAAACCAAAAAGTATACAGATGGGAGCAGCACCTCTAACCCTGTTTAACAAATGTACTTAAGAAAACCTCTTAGCAGTGATGAGTGTCTTGTGCAAGCAACCAAACGGTGCACAGGTCTGCTATGAACAAAGCTCCAGGGTCATGAACAAACAGCCACAGTGGCAAGTTGCTCACATCAAATCACAGCCACCCCAAGACACAGTTTTTCAGAGACTTTAACTGGCTGCTGTGATGACCGGTGCAGCTTGATTGAACAGCAGCACTGGGACGCCAGTCAAATCCATCAGGGCGAAGGAGGAGCAGTCAAGACGAGAGGCTGAGCAGGGTCAAAAATCCAGGACAAGGGCCTTGAACATGCTAATTTCTTAGCTTTCTCCTCCCCTTCCACTATCTGGCACTATTTTAAATATCCCCTACACTACTGGAAACGCCAGCAGAAACCTACCTACTGAAGTTTTGCCACAGATTTGGATTGTACCAAGGCGTCGATGCTATATCTTGGGCTTTGCAACATCTAATATTATGATTACTGTTTAAAAAGATACAGAGCATTTGTCTTCCTGTAATGAGTTGCAGTCAGACCCTTCTCCAGCACGGACACAGTGCTATCGAATGGTCTGGCTATATGAAACTAACTGCTGTGCACCTCAGCATCTCCTCATAACAACTATGATCTTCACAGTGCATTCAAAGATTCAATTTAAAGGGTCATTTTTCTACCTTGCAGCTGCTATCAGCTGTTTAGACTGTCTGCTGTGGGCTTTCTTTTTTCAAAAGAAGTCAGCTGGGCCTTACTGTAAAAGTCTTTCTTAGTTGCTAAAGTCCATCCATCCATCCATTATCCATACACCGCTTAATCCTCATTAGGGTCACGGGGGGCTGGAGTCTATCCCAGCTGACCAGGTCACCAGTCTATCACAGGGCTACACTTAGAGACAGACAACCAAGCACACTCACATTCACACCTACGGACAATTTAGAATCACCAATTAACCTCAACATGTTTTTGGACTGTGTGGGAGGAAGCTGGAGAACCCGGAGAGAACCCACGCTGCACGGGGAGAACATGCCACGCAGAAACATCCCGGGGCCCCACCAGGACGCGAACCAGTGACCTTCTTGCTGCGAGGCAACAGTGCTACCAACTGCACTACCATTGCTAAACTCAATAATTGTTATTTACGTTCAATTAACTGTGCCTTTACACTCCCAGTCATCCTCATTTCCAGCAACTCTTGTAAGCATCTGTCTTTCATTTATGTTTAATATGAGATGTCTCTTCTGATGGCAGGAAGAAGAATTAATTTTTTTTCAAACGACTTCCTTTTAATGCAGAACACTCGTGGTCATTTTGTTCAAATGCGGTAGCAGCATGAGTCACACAGCATCCAATCCCTTTATTTTAAGTTAATTGAAACAGCTGTCACACACTCAGTTTATTTGCTGACAGTCACCTGTGTTGACTCACCTCACCGTCTCCCGTCTTCCTACTTCATTTTACACAAACATAAATTCCTGTTCGTATGTTGTATTGGGTAAACACTGCAATCTCTTGCCAAGGCAACCTTTTAAATAAATTTCTTGGTGAGTCATGCTCCATTTCTCAGTAAACAATCTTTTCTACGCAGTAATTGCTGGATACTGAAGGTGTTGACAGAACCGCCACAAATAAGCATCTCCTGTAAATGTCACAGCAACAACTCAAAAAAAGAAGAAGCAAAAACAGAAACAGCTCCATGAGTAGGAATAGTGGTCTTACAGTAGTGTCCAAGATAGTACAGCTGCTTTACGTTATGTTACACCAGTCAGCGCAGAGCAGAGGTTTAGTAGATGCATAAAGGACAAACTGTCGTGAAGCAGCCAACAAATTCAGGGCAATGCAAATGCTGAAGGAAATTAAAAATAAAAGAAGCACGCAGAAGGAGTTCACGTATAGGCTAATCCCACAAACACGCAGCACAGTGCCCATTATCACTTCAATATTTAATTAACCCCTATTCCCAGTCGATCAGCTATTTTTACTGAAGACTGGGCACAAACAGGAAAACATGGAGTCACCATATCAGCAAGACGTATTTATACAAGTGTTTTCTGGTGCTTTAAAGTAACAGATTTCTTTACAGTAATGTGAAATGCAGTCATTTTATGCGTATTAATTTGGTGATCAGTGGACATAGTGCGACCAAAGTTGTCTTTACTGGGATGTTTCGTCTGGAATGAGCAAGTCTCAATCACCGGATGTAGATGGTTGGTAGGTAGGAGCCTCGGTCACACAATTATCAAAATCCAACAGCGACCACCTCCTGGCAGCAACCTACATGCTGAACGTTTCACACTGTCCTGACTGAAGGTCTGGATCATGTCATAAAGCAGCCTTGGTAGTTTTTTTCCTGCAAATTTTCCATTTTAGTGGTAGCACTCACCTCCCTGCAAGCAAACATTTCACCAAAACAGTTCCCCATTACTACTTTGAGGCCACATCATCAGTGCATCCTGATCATGGACGGTGACTGTGAGTACTTCAAAGACATACAAACACACCGGAGCTTTTTTACCCTGGACAGCAGAATGATAATGAGGTGCAGCCAGACCATTCGACACAGCACTAGAGAATGGTCTGGCAATGGGAGACGAGTGATTCGCTTGTTTAGCTTTGCCACAGGTGAACCTATGTTCAGGATTACCTGGTTTTAAGCAGAGCGTCAGTTTGTCTGAAGGTTGGGACGACTGGAGAGCTGCTGTGTGCTAGTGTCACACCTGCTATAACTAAGTTATTGGCCATGTGGAGGCAGTAAAGTAAAGCAGCACCATTATTCCTTTGGATGTATGTTTCTGGCAGCCTGATGAATGTTCTTCAGATTTAAGTTGGAGTTTTGGATGGCTGTGGTTGTGAATTGTCCATTAGTTGTGAGGTTTTTGGTTCACTTCCCAACCCCTCCACATGCTGAAGTGTTGTTCAGCAAGACATGGAAGCATAAGTTGTTCCCAATGACAGATGACATCTTTGCATGACAGGTCGTCTAATCTAAGTATGTGTTAATTGGAAAACTGTGCCACTAAGGTAGAAAAGGGCTATAAACCAATTTACAACATTTCCAACTCTTTAGCTGCTCCACTGCGAGCTGTGCCACAAAAGTTCCAGGATGGGGCCTCCTACATGGAACACCTAGTTGAGCTGGTGTTCCATGTATAGAGGCTACAATTTCCAATGCAGCGGTCATGGGTTCGAGTCCCGCTCATGACCCTTTGCTGCAGGTCCTTCCCCCATTCATCTCCACCCACTTTCCTGTGTCTCTCTCTGTCCTACCTAAAAAGGCCAAAAAATATCTTTAAAAAAAGAAAAGTTCCAGGACTGGTGTCACAAAAGACATATTTCGAACCCAAACTACGAGTTTTCAACCAGCACATCTGCAAAGAGATCCTGCGGCGTTTGATTCGTTCAGTGCACGAGAAGAGGCCAGAGTTGTGGCAGGGCAAGTGGTGGCTGCTTCACCGTGACAACGTCCTGAGCATCCCACAGTTCCTGGCTGAGATGAACATCACCGTGCTGGAGCAACCTCCCTACTCACCCCACCTGGCTCCTTGGGATTTTTTTCCTCTTCCCCAAGCTCATGGGGGTCATCAAGGGGACCAGTTTTGAAGACGTGGACGACATCAAGATGGCTGTGTCGATGAAGCTGCAGAGGATCCTGGAAGAATCCTTCCAGGAGTACATGGCGGCATGAAGAGAAGGCTGGGAAAGCGTGTTAGACTCCAGGGGGATTACTCCGAAGGGGAAAACTTGTAGTTTGTATTTGAGATATATCTTTTGTGACACAAGTCCTGAAACTTTTCTGACGCACCTCGTATGTTGAGTATCTGGCTACTAACTGTTAGGAATGTGGAGCTCTTCACGGACTATAGAATAGATAGTAGTATTTAAAACCATTTTAAAACATCTCAGCACAGTTAGCTGGAAGTCCTCTGTGGCCTCTGTTATATCACCGCAGCAACAATCAGCTGTTGGTGATCTCAGAGACAGACTGTCCCTGTTGGCGGGTTCAGGTTCACCGTTATATCACCGTGACACCAGCGAGGAAATCAAGTGTGTGTCTCTGTGAATGTAGCTGTGGTTGTGCACATGTGAGCTCGCTAGAAAACACAGTCTCTGTCTGTGTAGGCTGCATGCCTCCATCAATATTTGTGTGTTTGTGTGTATCTGTCTACATCTCTTTAGGATTTTCGGCTGATCCGTGACAACAGTGTTACTAAGCTGTTAAATCTGAGGAGCAAACAGACAGAGACAGGCGGAGGGAGGAGAAGAATAGAAGAAGCAGAGTGAAAGCAGCAACGCTGTGAGCTGCTTCCAGCCAGATCATCAAACGCCACCTTTCCTCTGTCTGGTTCTCGGGGCAGACGCTCGTGGGGAGAAGAGAGGTGGACTGACGCCAGGCGAGAAGAAAGAGAAACAGACCAGACAGAGAGTGAAACAGGGCCAAACATGCTGAGAGGCTGAAAGAGAGCGAAGGCTAAAAAAAGAGGGAATAAAAAGAGATTGGAAGATTGACTAGCGAGGAAGAGAGGAAGGGACAGAGTGAGGACGAGAGATATAAAGAGTCTATGTCATGTCCAACAAGGGCTGAATACATATTTTATACATCCAAAGGCTGGGCATTAAAAATTAACCCGGTCATCCTGTCTCTACATGATCTCACCTAATGATGGCAAAGTGCTCCTCTCTCAGCCTCGCCTCAACACACAGACGCAGACACACACTTTAAATACAGCCTCAGCGTGGAACGTATTCAGTTTAGCAAACTCAAAGTGCACTTTCAAGTGTGTGTGTTTGAGTGTGTGTGCATCCCATTTTTTTCTCGTTAAAGCAACTTCCAGCCGGTCGAGTCCAGGCGCTGGGCGAGCAAAGACAAAAAAAAAAAAACGAGGCAGAAAAAGTAGGAAAGCCATCAACACGGCGAATATAAAAACACACACGATCAATTATTTATCCCCACATCTATTGTGGACTCACAAAAGCGTTGGCTGAATCAGAAGTTTTGACCCCTGCAGCTGTGTGGAAAGAAGGGTCCTGAACAAACCGAGCTGCTGCCTCTCATATGACTTTATTGCATTTGAGCCACTGGACGATGAAACTGAAAGATAAAACTCTGCCCAATTATAAATCTATTATGACACTTTTAAACAGTTTTTGAAAAGATTGGAAGGTTCTGTAAAGTTTTTGAGTTTTTACAGAATCTTTGTCTACCTTGATTTAAAAAAACTAAAATTAAAAAACACATTTAAAACTTAAATAAATTAAGAAAATGTCAACGTGTAAAGCACATTTTTACATAGTCCCCATACTGTGGTTGACTCGGCCCCTGACTAGAGGTCACCAGAAACATCTTTCTGGTATTTCTGTCATTTTGGTCTCAGTTTTGCTGCTCTGAGCAAAACATATGTTCTTTCCAGTGACTTTGCATGCAGTCGTGCCACTTCTGTGTTCTCTGGTACACATAGACTGTATAAAAGATGGACGTAGCTACCGTGACGTCACCCGTTGGTTTCTGCACTGAGAAAATGAAGCCAGGGTTTTGCTACTTCCTGGTTGACATCTTGGATTTTTGGAGCCAGTGACTCAAAAATCGTCGGAGGGGGGCGGAGCCATAGGAGCAGCGATTGGTCAGACGGATTGAGAGGCGGGCCCTCTCTGCCCCGCCCACATTTACCGCCTTCTGCTCGCTTCATCTGTATGGTCGCTGCCGACTGTCAATCAAGCCAGCCACGCCCCTTGCCCCGCAAAACGTTGACAATTTTTTAAAAATTCAGTATTGATTTATTTTCAGATTGGCCACCTGATCTCTGGATTTGACCATGAAAACTAATAAGAAAAAAATCCTGAGCTGTAGGAATGCAGTATTTCGTGATCTGTGATCACTTCTTTTCCAATTCAAGTCTATGGGAGCCAGGGCTTTGTGGAGCCAGCAGCTAGCGGACGTAGTGATATGGCAGGTTTTTGACACTTCCGGGTTGGCTTCATTTGTCAGGGCCGGTTGCTACGTCCATCGTTTATACAGTCTATGGTAGAATCACAAACCAGTCACGTGGGCGGAGCTAAGGATGCAGCTTCAGTGTTTCCTTCAAAATAGCGACGATGGAAAATGGAATCCTTGTGGTGGAACGTTTTCATGCAGGGACGTGAGCACTGTCATTTAAATTAATAATTTACGGGAAAGAAATAGCAGGGCTGCCTTTTTGCACAATCCAAATCCTCTGCAACACTTGAAATTGTAGTGGAGCCCGGAAGCTTTTCTTTATCCTACATCTGGTGAGACACACTGGTACAAACACCATAGTTTTTAGTCTTCAGCGACATATTTTCTTGCTCGTTTTGCAAATAAATAAAACAATAAAGAAATGTAAAAATAGATGAGTTATCCTGTATGAAAATATAGGATTATACATCTATAAATAATACTTTTTTTTTTTTTTTTTTTTTTAATCATGCAGGTGACAAAAAGTACCTTTGAGGATTATGGACATATCTTTGGAACCATGTTAAATAAAGGAACACCCTCAAAACATAAGGACCAATCAAACCAAGACAGTAAATGCTCGTAAAAAAAACAAGTAAACAGATGGTAAATTATAAAATTATACTTAGATTTTACATCTAAGTATACTAACACTTGGTATTTTGCTGCTGACCAGTTGCTACCTGCTGTTTGTATGTGATGCCAATAAATTCTATGTTTAGGTCATTTACATACTGTTACTTACAATCCAGCGCGGGCGAACGGTTAGTCGAGATCATGACTTTGTGACCGCTACGAGTCATGCACTAGGACCCTGGGTGCCCTGGCCCAGTTAAACGCCGCTTGTTGTTTAATTAATATGCATGCCAGCTCAATTATGACTGGTCCTTATCGACTGCGACACAATTCATTTTCATGACACGGCATACCTAATTGGCTGAGCTGCAACGCTTGCGAGAGAGGAGGCATTAAATTCCTGCAATGCCCCAGTGAATTCAGCACTCACTCCTATCTGCATGCACCGGGGCGGCAGTGAACCGCGGGAGACAATGAGAGGGGAATGGAAATTTAAAGATAATGATATGCCCTTCTTTACCTCCACACAAACCAGTTTAAAAGCCTAGTAACTGCTGTTCAGACAAACGCTACGCTAATTCACGGCTTTCCTCTCTCCGCTGTCACTGCCGCCGCTCTTCAGGGAAATGGAGATTTAAGACGCTAGTGGACCAATTTGCCAATTTATTTGCCAATTAGGACGAGTGTGTAAGCAGGCTTTTGTGTACGTGCGGCAACATTGTCCTCCTATTATTAACAGTGCCAATATTTGTAAAGCCCGCTTGTGTTTACCACCCAAAACCAGAGGCCTCGAGCCACCGCCGGACGGATCAATGCGGAGGTTTGATGAGGATACAACGGAGACAAATCAATGTGCTGGCCTTGGGGTGTGGAGAGAGCAAAGCAGAGGATCAGAGCAGGAGATAAGACTGAGTTAAAACCTCTTTGCTTTTGTATTTCTCATGATGCAGCCACACAAGTTTCTCTCTTTTTTTTTTTATAATGCCTCATTGGCTCACTTAACCACACATCTTCTGTTTTGATGTTAACTGCGGAAGAAATATTCAAACCCTCGACTTGTTTTTATGGCTGCAAAATGTCAACAAATGAAATACACTGGATGTGCTTTGTGCATCGTTTTGTAGTCTGACTTATCTGCTATGTTTACAACTTTTTAAAAAAATCTCTTTTAGGATTTAAAGTGAAGCTTGGACGGCACTGCGATACTTTGTAAGGATTCATTCAGTTTTATTTTCGACCATTTTAATGAAAACAAACAGAGAAAGCTGGGATAGCAATATCTTAAAACGGATTTTAAAAGTAATGCAAACACAAATCATCTGGGGCAACCCTGACTCCCAGAGTGGAGCGGAGCAGCAGGGAATGAAACGCTTCCAGTCGGGGAGCTGAATTATGGAACACATCCAGTTTATTTTATAAGTAGAGGAACCTTTTGGTCGACCTCCCCGCCGTCATCCCTCGCTGTAACAGCTTCCACTAATCACACCATTTATCAGCAAATGTTTAGGAAAACCATGCTGTCTTTGTTTTTCAGGGTTTTTTTTTTTTTTTTTACCTGAAAGGAGATATTGAGAGAAGCAGCATGAAGAGAAAATGCAGGATGTCATATGTCAGAATAAAACCCACACAGCTCCAGTTTGTTATTGATCTCATGAGCTGCATTAGAGAATGTGCTGAGTTTAACCTTTTCAACCGCTGACCCACAACAGTAATGGGCTCTCGCCTGGAGCAACAGACTTGGCAGATGGAAAGACTTGCATGTCTTATCATTATTGCAGTTTGGACTAAAAAAGTGAACATTTCTCTCTGTGGAATACTGTAATGTTTAAAAATTGTACAAAAAGTGAAAATAATAAATAAAGCAAATATTTGGTATATAAAGATATTTTTAGCTGATTTAGATACTGCAGTCGCACATGTACAAGAGGAGAATTACTTTTTGTAAAAATGCAGGTTTTTTTGATGTGAATTGTTGCTAATTTGAGTTCCAGTTTGTTTTTTCTCAATCAAAATATACGTTAAAGCTTTTTTTCTGTTTTATTAGATATTAGCTGTAATTCAGCAACACAGGGAAAACCTATGACACAAATTATGTACCATTTTTTTTGTTCTTAATACACTTTTTTTCCTTTAAAATACCAGCAAATATCTGTACAATAATGATATATTTTGCTTTAAATACTGTAAAAATACGGTAATGTTATGGTTAAACATAAAAGAATCATTTAAAAATGCAATTTTTTGATGCAAGCGTTATTTACTTAAAATGTAGCCAGACTCTAAAGCAAACTTAAAATTTTGTAAAAATCAATTTTATATACTTTTTTATAAAAGTTGTGGGGAGATTAAGCGTTTTGCTCCAATAGTGGATGTTTGTGTCACTTCCTTGTTTCCCTGAATCTCTACAACAGAGGTGTAGAGTACAAAGTCAGCATGACTGATATAGTATCATTTAAAGCTATTTTTTTGGCCTTTTTGCTTTTATTACATAGGACAGTTGAGAGAGAGAGAGAGAGAGACAGCAAAGTGGGGGAAGGACTTGCAGCAAAGGCCCATAAGCAGGATTTGAAGCCATGACCGCTGCATCAGGGACTATAGCCCCTGTACATGGGTGGCCAGCTCAACCAGGTGAGTTATAGCAGCGGCCTGATATAATATCATTTTATATTCTGCAACACTTTGTAGTTTGTGGTTTCAAAAAAGTGCTAATCAACAAAATCTTACTTTACTTACAAGTTAGTGATCACTGCTAAATGTCTGAGTGACATTTATCTTCAGTGTTTTTGTTCCAAAGGGAAAAGGTTCAAACTGTCACATGGTCACTTCTAAAAATCCATCCATCCATTATCTATACACCGCTTAATCCTCACTAGGGTCATGGGGGGCTGGAGTCTATCCCAGCTGACTCAGGGCGAAGGCAGGGGACACCCTGGACAGGTCACCAGTCCACTTCTAAAAATGATCTTTTTTTCTAAATATACTTCAATTTTTAATCTTACATTTATATTATTTATCTGATAATCCCTCTGTGTGGCCCTCATAATACAATGACAGTGACCTTGTCCCAGAGTGGAAGGAGAAAAACCAATTACCTTATCATTACCTGCAAAGCTCACATGCACACCACACAGGCACAGAGGCATGCACAAATTAACACACGCCGTATAAAACATGTCATGTGTGCACCTACACACAGTGAGTTCATGGCTGGGCACACAGCCTAATAAGCTTTGAGGTAGAGCTATAAATTATCAATATATGGAGCAGAAGCAGTTTCTGTTCTAATGAATCTCTGTGCGGAGCTGGACACTAACTCACAGGATGGCAGGAGAGAAAGAGTGTGACGATAATGACATGACTGCAGCTGCAGCGCTGCTGTTTATGAGTGTGTGCACATGGTGTCTTATCTTTGCACTGCAGCAGGTTTGAAATTTTGTGCCAGACAACCAAGCGAACCATCAGAAAAGAAAAAGAGGAGCTGTGTGTTTTGAAAGGAGACGGCACGTTTAAATCTGCCACTTAACGTGACTGATCTGTTTGTTAGCTCGTTTGCATGTTTCTACCACAAATTAGTGCGTCTCTGTGTCTGCAGACTTGTCGCCGTCTCTCTGTGGTGCACTAAGAAAGTGTTTCCTACAGGGGTTAATACACTGCATATGCACGCTCGCAAAATGAGGGTGTTGGTGGCGTCACACAAACACAAAGAACATTTTGTACTCCATATAACACTCGGCTTAACAGATGGTGGAGCGTACCTGTAGGTTTCATTCTCTCTGTTTATATTCTAAATGCATGAATTACTACATTCATGCAGATGCGATTAAAGTGATGCTTGTGAAGATGTTGTCAATAGTTTTGCTCTTTGCTTCATTCAGAGGAATACGCCAGCAAACAAAGTGTGATTCTGTCTATGTGGTCTCAACCCATGAAAATACACTAGATTGTAGATTGCTATTGGCTGATGTGTTTGAAATCAGTTTTGGATTTCTGCACTCAGATGTCCTTAAAAAGCATTGGTACTGAGTGGATTGTCCAGGAGAAATGTTGAAGTAGTTTGCTGTTCTGGACTGAGCTTCCTGGGACCGAAGCAGCACAAAAAGCTGATAAATTCCTCTCAGTTCCAGAGGATGGACATCTTGAGCTACATCTTGATAAAAAAAGATAATGATAAAAAAAGAAAAAAAAACAAGAATCTAACACAAAACGGCTTCAATAAACCCTCTCGGCTTAGGATGTCACTCTCATCCTTTATCACGTGTCTGCTCCTTGTGTCTTATCCTTTCTCATAAACTCTACTTAGTTTCAAATTAGTTTTCACAGAAATAACAAAAGAGCTTCAAAAACAGATCAAATTATAACTTTCTATTTGTCCTGTGAACCTCTCTTTAACCTTTTGAACCCCAAACTTGGCAACTGGTTTGTAAAAGCATGTTACCTTCAAAATGTGGCCAAAATTACAGCATTCATCAGAAACTGTAAGAACATAAACAGTTGTTCGATTTCCAACTTTCCAACTGAGTTTGCCAGACAAATAACAAAATGTAAGTTCACTGATCATCAAAATCAATTTATTCTACATATTTCATTCAGAAAATCAACAAAAAAATTAAAAAGCTCAGCTCATCAGTGCAGCAGTGAAGTTATTAATGACCAACAGTCACATGACAAAATTAAGGGATGTAAAAATAAGCGTACAGCGAGTAGAAATGTGACCCAAGAATAAAAGCAACCTGAAATTGCTTTGGTACAAATGGAAAAAAAAAAAGAAGATAAAAATCCAACAACAGTCTCTTTATGGTGTCAGGGAGGAGTGAAAAAGGAGGAAAAAAAAGCCAAATAAAATAAAATAATAATAATAATAATTAGTTTGAAGTCAGAGGCGTGAACCTGAAAACTCCCAATGAAAGTATTTCAAAGTCATTCAATCACATGAACATTGATTTCCTAAATAAATTCACGCGTGCATCCTTTTATCAATAAGCTGATAAGGCCCAGCTGTCAAACCTGTGCTTGCTGCATGAAATAGCTCATTCTCAGTGTGTTTGCTGCTCTTATCACTCAGCACGGTGACGGCGTGTGAAATGTTTGTCCTTCAGCAGGATGATCTGATGCTGAAGTGTCCTTGAGCAAAGCAGCGCATTTCAATCAGCTCCGTGTCCGACCTCTGACCTACCTGAGCTTTTCTCTCCCGCCCACTCTGTTGTCTGCTGGCCTTTATCTTTCACTCTTCTTTTCTATCAACATTTTCCTTCTTTTCTCTCCCCTGTCTTCCTCTTTTTTCTTTTTTTTTTAAATCGGCTTGCTCTGCCAGTCTCATTTCAAATCTATTTCATGTTTTAATCTGCTTAATCTTTTTTTTTTTTTTCCACAGTCCCTCCACATCATTTCCTCTCCTATTCCTTCCTGTTGATTTTTTTCGCTGTCATGCTCCTGTATCCATCCATGTAACCCTGCATTTTGTCTTATCAACCATCTCTCATTCTTTCCCCCTTTTCTTTCTGACGTGTCCCTCCCTTCCTTCCTTCCTTCCTGCCTTCTGTCCTGCTGCCTCATCTCTCGCTGCCTCCTTTCAGTTGAGAGCTCAAGTCAGAAAAAAAGGATTATTTTTTTTCCTCTTTAGTCATCTTCGGGGAAGCATCAAAGAGGCGCCGGCAAGTGGGATAAGAATAGAAAACGGAGGCTATTTATAACTTGCTCCAAAGAATGCCTACTACCCAAAACAACAGCACCGTCTCAGCTTTGCTCTCACACACACACACACACACACACACAAAAGCTGGCAACT
Source organism: Stegastes partitus (assembly GCF_000690725.1). NCBI lineage: Eukaryota > Metazoa > Chordata > Actinopteri > Pomacentridae > Stegastes > Stegastes partitus. Next base: position 26,243 of record NW_007578705.1, read on the forward strand.
ACAAGACCACCACCTCACACACACACCTCTCCTTGAGCAAGCAAAAGGCAGATGCAGTGAAAAGCAATCCCAGCATCGACGTGCACCTTTAAATAGGCGGTATTAGATGATGCATTGATGATACGACCTACACAAGACCGGAGCGGGATATATTACAAGCTTCCAAAAGTTAACGTTATTGCAAGTTCCTACGATGCCAAGCGGTAATTTCTTTCTAAGTATGGTGAATTAATGTCCTGTAATTGCAGAACTTTGGCTCAGTGGCTGCTTTTAAATCTTTCATGCAACCTCCAAACACACACACACACACACACACACACAGTGGCGATGTAGCGCATCGCTGACAGCTGACTGATGTTGGCCTCATGAAGAACAGTGATCTCCTTTAATTATACATGATGTGTCACAGAGAAGAGGGAGGGAGAGTCAGAAAGAGAGAGAGAGAGAGAGAGAGAGAGAGGGAGAATGAAGATATAGATGAGCGATGTAAAAATAGAAAGTGAGAAAAGGTGGTCGCGGGAGTTAATGCGAGGCTGAAAATGGAGCAGAGAGTAAGTGGGGTGAAAAGGAGGGAGCAGGAGATGGAGGAAGGAAAGTTAAGATGTCGGAGGGAAAGAGGAGAAGGACAGATGGGAGAAGGGAGGAGAAGGGGAATGATAGCAGGGAGAGGAGCTGGAAGCAGAGGAGGTCACTGCGTATTGATCTGGACGTGTTTCTCCTGCTGCAGGTCTGACTTAACATTACCGCCAAACATGAGAGCAGCAAGCCCGACACGTTCGCCCCCCCAGGCTGTTAGCACACAGAGAAAAACACACACACACACACCCTCTACCTGTCTTACACTCTGCTGTCAAACCTATTCTTAGCGCCACACAAAACTTAGAAGTAAAAATAATTACGCTCTGCTGTAGGCTGCCATCACATCTCATGACCCAGAAATGGAACGTCTTTCCAAAAACAACAATCTTTATCTAAATGTGTACATACTGAGAAAGACAGAGAGAAATCAAGCTCTACCTCCTACATAGACGTGTGAAGAGTTCATTTGCAAAAAAACAGATAACTCCATTTATTGTTTTGTTGTTTGTTTGAGATGATATCAATCAAACTGAAGTTGAGTGGATTTGACTCAGTAGAAATCCATCCATCCATCCATCATCTATACACCGCTTAATCCTCACTAGGGTCGTGGCTGACCCAGGGTGAAGGCAGGGGACACCCCGGACAGGCTGCTAGTCCATCACAGGGCCACACCCAGAGACAGACAACCAAGCACACCCACATTCACACCTATGGACAATCTATAATCACCAATTAACCTCAACATGTTTTAGACTGTGCGGGAGGAAGCCGGAGAACCCTGAGAGAACCCATGCTGCATGGGGAGCACATGCAGAACATGCACAAACTCCACACAGAAAGATCCTGGGTGTCCTCACCGGGATGCGAACCTTCTTGCTGCGAGGCAATGATGCTAACCACTGCCCCACCTTGCAGCCCCTCAGTAGAAATGACAAAAATATCGATAACTTAAGTTTGATTGATGTTGTCTCAGGTAGACGATGGAAAAGTGGGTTTTCTGAAGGTTTGTGAAAATGGAGTTACCTGTTGTTGCAAATGAACTCTTCAGTGTACACTTATTTGGTTCCCACTCCATCATATCAAAATCCGAACAGAAGAAAACCTTTTCCTCCTCCTGACACTGCTGGGTAAGGTTTAAGTTTATTACCATGTAAATTGCAGCCACATGGTACTGAACAAAAATATAATATTCTGTCCATCCTTTTTGACAAAGGGGAATATAAACAACATGAATCAACCAGGTACAAACCATATTGGACATACTGACGGACAGTGGGCTCATAAAGCATAAACCAAGCAACCAGCAACGAGTCGCACATCTGCAACACAACGAGTTAATGAGGTTGTCAGACGTCATCCAACTCTTCCTGATGGACCCACTGAGGTTGGCACACTTTTTGGAGGACGGGATCGTGTTGTCAGACATCCAGAGCTGTCTGGAGCGATTTCTTAGCCAACAATGGTGGAGTTGTAGACATTCGAGTGCCTGGCTTCAGCCCCTAACTGACTTGCCAACATCCAACGGCCAACAGTCGGTTCTCGTCTTTCTCTTATCATCTGTGGCATCGTGTCATTTGAGTCAAGCTGCATTTTCAGGTGATCTGAGGAGTGTCTTTGTTCCTGTTACACGTTCTGATCATTGTTCCTTCATCCTCCATCATTTGGTGCCAGTTCAAAAACTTTTTGTTCACATTTGGCTGAATTGAACTCATGTGTAACAATAACAGCAGCTGTTTTTCTGGGTCAGAAAAGAAGTGTGATGCATTTATATGTTGGCTCAGTGGATATTTTCAGCTTTTTTAAACTACTTTTTACATTTCTGTACATCTAATGAAACATTTGATTGAAAAAGAAGGCAGAATTTGATTAAAACAGATACTTGACCTTTTAACCCATAGCTAGACTTCACTGTCCCTGAGGGAAAATTAATTTTCACTGCTCTGTGCACACACTACGTGACAGACAGCTTTATATAAGGTACGACAGAATGCCACATAACAACCACGGGCAGGACAACATGAAAGCAACACACCCTACACCCTGTTTAGTGTGGCTATAACTGCGAGGACTGGGATTTTGCCAAAAGGAGCCGTTGTGCTCTACAGGGTTCTGTACCTGAACCAAAAGAGCAGTGACGTGGGCAGTGAGTGGGAGTGAGAGGATCTGTGCTGTGGTATTTGTGACGGCCGTAAATTGAGGTCTGAGAGGTTGGGTGGGGCGAGACCTACTGTCTTAGCAGCAGTTTGGGTTTTGCGGTGAAGACGCAGGTGGAGCAGGACAGGACGGACTGAACAATACTGTGACACAGCAGTAGAAGGAGACGGTGGGCGACATATGCTCCTTTGAGTTTACAGATATCTGTCTTTAAAAACAACCTTATTGATGTTTTTTCTGGTCATTTTTCCCTTCAGGTGAAGGAATAAGACAGATAAGAAAAGAACCAATATTCTAAAAAGATGTCCATAATATCATGTTTGCTGTATTTTTCTCGGAGATGTGTTTCAGCCAAGAGTAATCACATTTTGTGTTTTTTTTGTGGGGAAAAAAAAAAGATGCTGATAATGTTGTGCAGCTGTGGCTGGTATCTGTGACTGATCTGTGAGTTATATATGAGAAAACAGCCTCGGATACGGTTCAAGCCGCGGTTATGTCAAGACATTTGGCAAATAAAGCGAGCGTGGTGTATCAGAGGAGAGTTTTGTAGCCTGTTTGAATCGTGATAGACGTGCACTGAAGCTAAAACTGAACTGCAAAAAGTCCAGTAACATTTAAGGCAATTCACTAATGCTGATTTTCTATGTAAATTCTTCCTGTATCTTAAGATTTTCGCTCAATCATGTCAAACTGTAACCACAAAAATGCATCTCGTGACTCAAGAAAAATCTGCTTCAACACACAAAATTTGTTTGAATTGTCGTTTACAAAATCAGATTTGGATCCATTCTTTCACAACTGCAATGAAGCTGTGCTTGTGGTGCTTTCACATTTATTCCTAAAGCCTTTTATGTCTTATGCAAAGCACTTTGAATTGCCAAGCTGTTAAAAGGTGCTATGCAAATATACTTGTTGTTATTGTTGCATTTGAAGTCATAAATACACATCCACGTTTCGGCAAAATCGCAAAGTCTCTACTGCCTCAGAAATATTCACACTTGCTGTGGTGTTTCAAGATATTTTAAAGTCTTCAGGATTATCCATGCAGTGCCAAATGTTGTGCCCCAAGGGGACCTGGGTAGTGCACCCCTGTTTATGCAAAGTCAAGAACTGACGCCTCAGAGGAAAGTTAAAGGAAATAAGGGCATCACGCACTCACCCCGAGCACACTGCTGGGCTGTGAACACAATTTGACAACAATTTAAAAACACAATTCTTGTGATTTTATGCATTCAATCTAGTGCCGTCTTTGGCGTCTTATCCTGACCTACATATTCTGCACAATGGGGAAAAGCAGAGCAGACAAAATAAGAAAGACAGACCGTGGCGGTGCAGAGGGGGGAAGAAGGAAAAAGAAAAAGAAAAAAAAAAAAAAACGAGCTGATAAAGTAGGAGATGGAAGTCTCTGTGCGGTGGAAAGAGGAGAAGTGCTGTTGTTGAGCAGCAGAAGTGTAGCATGAGGAGCACAGGATGTCATGAAATATGTAGGAAGGAGCAGCTCAGCACCGGAACACAAAGCCATTAAAGAAAGCTCTGGAAAACGCAGTCAGCTAGAAATATAAATGTCCATTTCCTTATCGTTCATAGATACAGACACAGCTAAGAGCACATACGCTCTTTTCACAGCCGTGGGGCCCCTGCATCCGAGCTGCTCCGGGTGAAAAGGCACACTTTAATATTCTCTGACGTGTACACGCAGTTTAACACACTTTTGTGCTCTCAAAGACACAAGCACACAAGCGTACACGCATGTGAGCACTAAACACAAAGACACAGACACTACTCACTCCCCTCCTTCTCTTCCCAGTGCACCTTATGGTGTTTAGTAAATCATTAATTGGGTACATGCAGAAGACCGGCAGGACAGTTAGTCTGACATGCAGTGAGTTTTATTGAGTCTGTTCGGGGTCAAGCAGCAGAGCCGAGGCAGCAGAGAACCTCTTCTGAGGGCAGTTCGAGATGGGATGAGGTGCTGCTCGGCTCACTCGCCGCGCTCTCAACTCGCCGGGATGTCAACAAGCTGGGGTTGCTTTGGAGGATTTGGTGCAATGCTGAGGATGTAACAGAACTGTATAGGATATAATAATGTGGCGTGTTGTGCAGTTCAGCATTGCACATGTTTTCTTCTTCTTTTTTTTGTTTTTTAAAATATGTGCTCTATAATTATGAGTCATAATTTGGCAGATTAACAGGATTTTACTTCTACCTCTCTGGCAGCAGCTGCAGCTCGGGGCTGGAGGGGCTGCGAAGTCACACAGGATGCAATTTGTTTGAGAAAACAGGAAAAATTTCTATGCTCCTTTTGTTCTGGCAGCCCAGAGAGGTTTCAGTTATAAAACTCCAAAGAGAATAGTTAAAGCATCCACTGACTGAAGCCAGTGATCGGGTTTGATCTCCCCGGAGTTGACTGGAGCTGCTGGTTTGAGCATCACTTGTCTGCTTAAGTTACAAATCCAAATTATGTCACCAGCTAATGAAGGTAGCGACATAGAAGCCACTTAAAGCTGAACATCAGCCACACCTTCTACACTCTGCTTTTATCTGATAACATTTTAGTATAGAACTTGCATCTTCCTGCTTGTATTATTCATGAGCCAGACTTTGAATTTTCAAGACAAGGAGGAAAGAGAAGCATTTTTTTTGAGGGATGTAGTTACTCATTGTTCAATAAAGGCACCGACTGGTCATTTTTAAGGAAAGAAAAAGCTGTAAATGAGTTGCAGCCTTGATCATCTCTGTTCCTCGTGCTGTCTCAGACTCATTTAAACCTAATAACTCCACTCGAAAAAGCTCATATTTGTAAACTATTAAGTTTAGAGTTTAGAATATATCTCCAGTAAGAAAACAAAAAAAAACAACCCTGCATTTCCAAGAACGGCCTTCGATTTATCTTGACAGTGCAGCCACTTCTCAGCTGTACGGTGACTTTCTTGGCTGTCTAACTGGCTGGAAACAACATCATCCCCTCCAGGGCAGACAACAGAAAGCGCACAAATATGCACAACTGTGTTACTCTCTCGCCCACACTCGGCTTCACATGAATTATTGCAATCAATATCCCAAACAGTAGTAGTTTCCGTCCCTGACATCATTACTATCATCACCACCACACCCATGGAGCTCCATCATATCCTCTAAGTTCATCCCCAACTTCTCTCCAAGAGTCTCTCCATCATCACTCAACTCATCACTATTGCTGTTTTTTTTTTTCTCCACTACATGTCTGGTTTGGAGCAAAAGCAGACACCTCTCTAGTAAATCACAGCAGCAGCAGCAGCAGCAGCATGGAAACATGGTCCTTCTAAAGAAATGATGATGATGATGCTGATGATAATATAATCAGAGAAACAATCATCAATAATGGGCTTTTAGAGGTTTCAATCGATAGTTTTAATTCATCCGCAGTGCTTCGGTAAATAAATTAAAGGAATTTCGTCTACTGCGTCCACGTGATGTTTGCAATAGCCACAGAGCACAATGCATGGAGCTGGATGAGGCGCTCGTCTACCTGAATGCTGCAGGAGATCTCGGAGTCGTCCAGTAACCGGATCGTGCACAGGACCTCCTGGTCCAAGGAGCGGATGCTGGGGCTGCGAAACCGGAGCATTTTCATCCTTCTGTCGGTTCTAGTTTCAGCTCCTCATGCCGGCGGTTCCACAACAGACAGAGCAGACGCGCGCACGGGAGGCTGCTCACACGGAGGACATGCAGACGTGCGCCAAAGCCACATGTATGTGCCGCTCAGCCTCAGAGTCTCGTCACCCCTTGAGACGCCCTTGGTGATGAATGGGTGGATGGAGAGGTGGATGGATGGATAAGAGGATGGAGGGATGCAACAGAGCGGGAAGGAGGAGTGAGGAGGAGTGAGGAGGAGAGCTCGTATCCGTCTCCTGCCTGCCCACTGATGGATCTATAGGATGGAGGATGGCTTTCTCCCTTCCCTCTCTCTCCCTCTCTCTCTCTCTCCCTCTGGCTCAACCCCACTTCACTTGTCTCTTCAAATTTCAACATGAACCTTCACATTGTAATCACAGGCTTATGTGCTGGTTCTGGTGAATATATGTATATATTATAATAATTTCATGTTTTTATAATTCAGGAAAAATATTTGTGTGCTCTGCTCGTCCAGGTTTTTAAAGGTTAATAAACAATATGTAAGCATGTGATTTTTTTTTAAAGGCAACTGATTTAAATGTTTAAGATAAAAGCTATATTTTCCTAAGTGCATATAACAATCGTTGGAAAAACAGCATTATATAATTTCAAAAACGACCTTTTACTTGTGATTGGCTTGTGTGTTAGATGATGGGATTTTGACTAATAAATCACAGTATCATTAATTATTTCAGTAGATGATTAAAAAAGAAAAAAAAACATAAACAGCTGTGACCCAAACTGCGTGTGTCTGTGATTATTTAATTTCCACTGATAGTGACGTCAAAGACAATTTAGACGCCATCTGAGCGCGCGCTGCCCCTTTAATTGCAAACGTAACCGACGTGCTGTTCGTGCGTCACCACGCACCTCAGAAAACAACCCGCGGCCATGAAGCAAAGTACACACGAGACGCACAGCTTCCGCAGCTTCACTGACTGTTCGTATGATTCCGTTTTATTCCTCTAACTGCTCGCCTCAAACTGCAGCTTTTTTTTTTGTTAATCAGCGGCTGAGAAAGCTTCAGTGTGTTCACATGTTGTGCTCATAACAGGCTGCACATGCGCAGAGGTTTAGTGTGAACGGTGGAACCCAGAAGCTGCAGTGTAACGAGTTACATCAGGTGATGGAGTGTAACTAGGTACAAATTAGTGCACATTTAAGGTGAATGGACCCTAACGTGTTTTCATATCACAACACATCACTGCCACATCAGTTTGACAGCTATTAAACAGGTTATGTTGAGCTCATCAATAATGTATTATTAGGTCACTGTATGCACTCTGTTGATTGGAGGAAATCATTTTGCAAACGTTATGATCGTTATTTAAAATCCCTTCCCTGCAACATTTATTTGCAGGGAAGAGAATTTGCTGCTTTTTGAGAAACATTTTTTACAAACCAAACACTTCCTGAATCCAGACAGCAGTCAGCAGGTTGATCCATAAGGAGAATAATCACACGTTGCAGTCCTGTAAAATTGATCTCAGCCACCTGAAGCAGTGCGATCTTGTTTTTATATTAATGCATAAGTAATAATAATCTCATCATATGATACTCAACAGTCACTGTAGCCATTTATCTCCACAGTGTACTTTACCCTTTAATATTTTATTTCCTGATTAGACGTACAGACTTTGATTTAAGTAACATTTTAAATGCAGGACTGTTGCTTGTGATGGAGTTTTTCCACAGTGTAGTATTAGTACTGAGTTCTCCTTAAGTAAAGAATCTCAATATTCCCCTAACCGTGATCTAAATCAGATTTTTCTTCTTTTTCCATTTCAGGACAGGACCTTCCTTCAGGCATCTGAAAAGTCACAGACAAGATGATCTACATCATCATGGGAGTTTCAGGTTCTGGAAAGTATGTGTACCGTCTGTTTATATTTATTCAGTGCAGCTTTACAAGGTGACATCTCACATAAGAGGCACATTTACCAGAGTGCATCCAGCATGTGTACATTAGTGATTCCCACAAGGGAAAAAGAAATGGAGAAAATAAACAGGTTATTCATTTATGTTAGCAAGCATGAGGTGGCAGTTTATCAACTATTGATGTCCTGTTACATAATTAGTTACAGTACACTGGTGTCTATTTCCAGTTCGTTAAACAGTTAGCCAACTGCAGCACACTGATGCAATTTAACACCTAAACACTATAGGAGGCCTGCTAATAATGGTGTCCTAATGCTGAGCTGATGGTCTTAGATTACCTGTTTAATTCGACCACTGAGGGAGTGGAAATATTTACCTCTTGGCATGTTTGTATTGAAAAATGGATGAAATGATTTACAAGATAGCTTCCCATTAATTTGCCCATTAATTGGAAAATCAGATAATTCACTTGCAGTTTGATTTCTTATTTCCAGCACGTCTGTGACAGTGTTTTTGTCAAATGTTGTTACTGTATTAATCCTGTCTGCATGTCTTGTTCCTTTTTTTTTTTAATTACAGAAGCAGCTTAGGGATGTTTTTGTCTGAAAAGGTAATTAAAATCCCCCTTGTGCACACACACACACACACCTCCATCATACCCGTACACCTGACACTCACCTGTCCACGTGTGTTTACCCATCAGCTCGGCTGGCCGCTGCATGAAGGGGATAATTTCCACCCACAGGCGAACATCGACAAGATGTCTCGTGGTGAACCTCTCACAGACCAGGTTGGCCCATTTGTGTGTGTGTGTGTGTGTGTACATGAGTGTGTGTCCCTGGAGGAGTCTTGTCATCTCCAGTCAGTCATTTATGGAGTTCACCATTTCTCTGCTGTCATGACTAAATTATTCTCTCAACAAGTAGCTGGAGGGGGAGAGCAGACAGTGGAAGCTGCAGGGATATCTGCTGCTGAGCTTTTCATCACAGCCCACGTTCCCGAAACTCACTTGAGTCATTTATTTTCTGTTTGTTCAATATTTATCTGTTGTCCGTCCGTGCTGACTTTTAAAATAAAGGGAGACCTCCAAACAATCGGCTGGCAACCCGCCAACGTCGAGCATACGAGCCTACAGGCGGATCAGCCTCTGCCAACGTTTGGCAGCAGTTTGCTGGTAGCGGCGTTTGGTGGCTCATGATAACCTCCCACTCAGAAGTCTGCTTTGAACGGCGAGGAGAATTACCCGGGGACCCGCTCTGTCCAACGTTTTGGCATATTTTAAAAATAGTCAACAGTTGGCAGATTGAGAATAAATGATGAAGTGAAGCAGAAATGTAAATACAGGATTACTGTCAGGCTTTGGCAAAAATGTGTCTTTCATGCCAGTATTAGAGTTGGCAGGTTGGAGCTGGTGTAACCAAACAAGACATGTGAGTGCTCAGAAGCCTGCATGTAAGAGAATGAGATTCCTCTCAAAAAAAATGTGACTTCTGTTCAGCTGTAACCAAAATAGGGCCGATTCTATTTCGGATTGCAGAGTAATCAAAGATACGTTTGTGTCTGCCACGTCTGTCTGCCTGTTTGATTCCCTGATTGGTTCTTTAAAATACTATTTGTCCTTTAAAGAGCAAATATTGGCCTTAAATCTGAGCAGTCAGAACTACTGTAAACACGTGTTCTGCTTCCTTTTGCTCACTGCAGGTGAGTGTAGATACCTTTTCACATATATTTTTAATGTTTTCAAGACGTCCCTACATAGGTTGTGCTTTGTTATTTAAAGAATCAGCTCGTCTCAGCGGTGGCCAGTATAGACGTCCGTGTGATTGGATTCACGTATCCAGTTGCAGTAAAGCTGTACTCATGACCCCAAAAGGGAGGTAATGTCCTCTCTTGCTTTCCTCTGCAACCGAAGAGCTCAAAGCTGTAAACCCCGGAAACCAAGAAAATAATAAGATTTATTTTCCTTTGTTAAGTTGTTTTTAATTACCCTTTGAAGAGGACAATAATCTGCATCGTTTCTCAGGGTTTCTCTTTTTAGAATATTTTTGAGCCATTTATGTCTTTGTTAGGCAGCGCACAAGAGAGAAATTAGAGGAAATATGGAAAGAGGTAAATAAGGAACGACATGCAGCTAAGGTCAGTGGGTGATGCAGACTGGAGACGGTGCACGTCACAGTCGGCACTGTAACCCTCAGGCCACCGGGGCACACCTGGACATTTCCGGAAAAGGTTAAGAACTGCTTCTCTCTGCTTCTGAATTTTGAACAAAACAAAACATGCCAACTAGAAAATTTGAGTATTGCAAGGTACAGTCTGACTGAGCACCTCTGTAACCACAGTGCCTATAAGAACTATTTACACTCCTTGGAAGTGAAGTTGAATCAAGGTCAAATCTACGAGGTGTGTCAGAGAAGTTCCAGGACTGGTGTCACAAAAGATAAGATTAGACGATCCAAAAGCGCACCTACAAAGAGGTCCGCCGGCGTTCGCTTTGTTCAGTGCGCAAGAAGAGGCGAGAGTTGTGGCAGGACAAGTCGTGGCTGCTTCACCATGACGACGCGCCTGCTCACAACGCCCTGAGCATCCCATAGTTCCTGGCTGAGAAGAACATCGCCGTGCTGGAGCAACCTCCCTATTCACCCCACCTGGCTCCGTGAGGATTTTTTCCTCTCCCACAAGCTCAAGGGGGTCATCAAGCAGACCCATTTTGAAGACGTGGACGACATCAAGATGGCTGTGACGATGAAGCTGCAGAGGATCCCAGAAGAATCCTTCCAGGAGTGCATGGCGGCGTGGCAGAGAAGGCTGGGGATGTGTGTTGGACTCCAGGGGGATTACTTTGAAGGGGAAAACTTGTAGTTTGGATTTGAGATATATCTTTTGTGGCACCGGTCCTGAAACTTTTCTGACACACCTCATATTTATACAGTAACGTATTACAATAATTTACAAGAGTCTCTTTCATGTCAAAGTGAAAATGGATTATTACAAGTATTGTCAATTAATTAAGAATATAAAACAGAAAATAAGTATTCACCCCTTCTACAGTGACTCACCTAATTTAACACAGATGCAGCCAAACGGTGCTACAGGTCCCACAAATAGTGAAATGGAGATCATCTGTGTGCAGTGAATGTGTCTCAAGTGATTGCAGTATAAAGACACCTGTATCTGGAAGGTCCAGTCACTAGTGAATCACTACTTCTGCTTATAACTGCACTGTGAAGGCAGACGAACACTGCAAGCAACTCGGTGAAAAGACGAATTAAAAGCATAAGTCAGGGGATGGATAAAGGATTATTTCCAAGTTACTGAATATGTCTTGTGGTACAGTTAAACCCATCATTGAGAAATGGAAGGAATGTGGCACAGAAGTCTTTTTTCACTTTGACATGAAAGAGTCTTTGCTTTTTTTTTTTTTTTTTTGGAAATTCTTGTCAAAAAAAGCCAGAATGAATTGACCAGGTGTTACGACCCGGCTCAAGACGGCCGCAACAAAAGGAGAGACACACCAAGTTTCAAAAATTAAAGCTTGTCTTTATTCCCTTAAATTCTATCAAATTAAAACCAAACCAATATGGGGTTGTGAGACTACATAAAGTCAGTGGTGTGTGTGTGTGATGTATGCATGAATTATGTCTGTGCTAGTGTTGTAAATGCAAACGTCCTAAACAAAGAAAACTAACCCATGACCAGACCGATGCATACCTGCGGAGGGAAGCAGAGTAGAGAGAGATTAGACTGCAGTCAGCCCTTAAGTAACCCAGGAACACACTGGGTGTCACAGGTGCTATTGATTACCTCAAACAGCCACTCAGAGAACCAATAGCTGAACTTGAGCCACCCACAAGATACAAGATGACCTCAGGGGTCATCACACAGGATTCAATGTTAAAATGCAGCTAAAAGGGAAAACTTCCAAGGGGGGGTGAATATTTTTTAAAGGCACTGTACAATCTGACAATGTGTTAACAACAACAATATCTCTAGCTATCCTGTTGTTTATTTGTCTCCTCAGGACAGATTGCCTTGGCTTCTAAAGATACATGAAGTCATTGAAAGGTGAGAATAAACCATCTCTTACAGAAACACACACAAATACAGTCGTGTTTTCATCACTTCACAGGACGTTACATTGACTTAACGTTAATGTCCCGGAGACTTACCCTAACCTTAACCTCAAACCGAGTCTTCATACTAAAATGTAATAATTTACGTCACGGGGATTTGCTTCAAGTCCCCAAAAGGGAGGTGGGAGCCCACAATGCCACTGTATAAGCTGATTTATGCCCCCACAACTTCAGTCATACAAATACACACACCGAGATGATTTCACACAGACACCTTGGGGAAAAACACAACATATATTTTAATGACAGAAAGGAGAAGATGATGGGTTTAGAGAGTGAGACGGAGCTGAAGAGCAGAGCGGCGAGGTAAGAATATGCGGGCGTGAAATTGTCGAAAAAGATCAAAAATATCAAAGATGGTTTTGAAAATTGAGATGAAAACCAGAGAGCGAGGAGCGGGAGTTTGGGAGAGTAAAGACAGATTAAGTGAGTGAGAGTGCGGAGAAGAGGTGAGGGAGAAGTGGAAAGTGTGCCATCTTTTTCTTAAAACGTCTGTGGCAACATCAAAGGCTTCTTTTCCTTCACTCTTCCACACTCAATAGCACTTATTTCTCTCCGTCCGCTCATCCTTGTATCGCTCCTCACCTCCTACTTCTCTTATTCTGTTGGTCACCAAAGGTTGCTGTAGGTTTATTTAGTTTTACTGTTGTCCACACACCAGTTAATCTCATTCACTAACTGTGGTTTCTCATGGCAGTGAAAGGTGTTCCTGCTCGGATGCCCTGGTGGCCTGCTCCGCCCTGAAGCGTCACTACAGACAGATCCTCCTCCATGGCTCCAAAGCCCTCACTCCCCCTTCCAGCCCAGACCAAGACATCTTGCCTCCCTCTCATCCTGATGTCTGTTTTCTCTTCCTGCACGGTGACTACGAGTTCATTCACCAGAGGATGGTGGCCCGGAGGGGACATTACATGAAAGCAGACCTGCTGCGCTCACAGTTTGACTCTTTGGAGCCTCCACTGGAGGAGGAGAACGTGCTGTCACTGGACATCAGGAGGAGCATCGCTGACATGGCTACGGAAGTCGAAAAGCACATTATCAGCTTCAAGTCGTCAACAGCGAAACTGAAATGACTGAACAACTGTGGGAGCTGGATGGCCATGAAATTTAATACAAACATTCATGGTGCTCAGAGCTGACTTTGGTGACCCCCAGACTTATCCAATAGCAACTTAAAGAATTTGACGTGTTATCCAGAGTGACATGTCTTCACCAGTCTGGTGTAATGAAATAATGCATGAATACCACAAGACATTTGGGGGATTTTTGAGTTCAAGCCTTTGCACCCATGCAGTGTGCACCCTGACTTTATGGATATTTATTCATATATCCTGAAAACTATTGAATGGATTGCTGTGAAATTTGGTGTACACATCCAGGGCCGGGCTGCAAGATGGAGCGATGTTTAGCACTGTTGCCTCGCATCTAGAAGGTCGCCAGTTCGCATCCTGTTGAGGACACCTGGGATCTTTCTGCGTGGAGTTTGCATGTTCTCCCCGTGCAGTGTGGGTTCTCTCTGGGTTCTCCAGCTTCCTCCCACACAGTCCAAAAACATATTGAGGTTAATTGGTGATTCTAAATTGTCCATAGGTGTGAATGTGAGTGTGCTTGGTTGTCTGTCTCTAAGTGTAGCCCTGTGATAGACTGGTGACCTGTCCAGGGTGTCCCCTGCCTTCACCCTGAGTCAGCTGGGATAGACTCCAGCCCCCCATGACCCTATTGAGGATTAAGTGGTGTATAGATAATGGATGGATGGACAGACGGACAGATGGATGGACATTCAGGGCCCCCATACAGTAAACTACACGGACTGATTTGATAATCCTGTGACATTTCATTTAGTGCCATTATCAGGTCAACATTTTTATCTCTCAGATTCTTGCATTTTTAATCAAATAGCTGCAGACTAACAACATTCCTGTCATCCTGAGGTGAACTGTTTAATGCTACTTATCAGTTATTTGCACGTGAGCAGCTGAACAGCTAAACGGAAGATGGAAAACACCAGCATTAAAGCGCTGTCGTTGTCGGCATGTTAACTTTCAGCTTAAATAATTAATGTGCCTAAACTGAGCTTCAGAGAGTTTCTTATATGTTGCCTTTAATCTCATAACAATCCTCAGTTAACACCTATTCTCTATCTAGTTTTTTTTTTTTTCATCTTAGTAAAGATGAAAAATGCATCACTGTTTCAGTTGTGGTTCAGAAAGCACAGAGAAGCATGTGCAGTGGTGGGAGTCTCGCTTTGATCCACTCATTAGTGCTTCAGCAGAGAATGAAGTAGAGAATCTGTGTGATCCTCTGGCGCATTTGTGATTCTGAAAACTTCTAGTTAGCCGAAAACATTTGATAACGCTGCCGAAGTGCCATTCCAGTAAATGGTGCCGAGTGTTTGAAACTGCAAAGGGTCTGAACTGGAACTACGAAAAGGGTTTTTACATTTTTATTTTATGGTTTTAATCTGCAGTAGAACACAGGATGGTGGTGGTGTAGTGGTCGAGCACTGTGAAGGTTCAGTGTTTTTACAGTAATTGCTCAGAACATCCTCAGTCTGATTACACATTTTTCTATCTTTAATAGTTGCAGTGGAGCTCCTGTTCCTGATCTGTCTGACCAGTTTGATCACATAAGCAGCAGACAAGCAATAAACCTTTACAATTAAGAAACTGGAACAAGGGAATGTCTGATTTTTTTAATGATTGTAAAAGCAGAAGATGATTTTCACTCAACAGAAAATAAACCTTCCTATTTCTAAGTTTGCCTCTTGTAACACAATTTTTTACCTTTAAATGACTTGTGATCTTTTGCATGTTACTGTTAAAGCGTTCTCACCTGCTCCTTAACAGACTTTAAACAATGTTTGTTCATCAGAAAGTCGATTAATTTAGCAGCAAGCAACTGCAAATTATGTTTTTATTCAATCTGTCAACTCAATTTCATGCACCGACGTCAAGAACGCCAAACAACAGTAAAACCGTCACACCGATTAAAGTCAAATGATTAAAGAGATTTAAACTGAACACCTTCTCACACGGATCATTCGTGATGCCTGTTTCCTGATTTATTGACGTCTCCAGATGACACACACACAGGTGACCCTGACGGTGACACACACACACACACACACACACACCCTCTGTCACACACCTTCTCTCGGTACTGTAGAGCTGTTTTTGTGGTGTGACTCATCTTCAAACCTCAACCTGAATATTTTTGGAACTTCTAATCCAGAAAACCCCCCCTTGGCTGCTCTCATATCTCACACATCCAGTCGCGCACACACACACACGCACACACACACACACACACACACACACACACACACTGCTGGAGATTAAAAACCCCCTCAGTCTGGCAGCAACAGACAAACACACACAGGTTGTCAAGCGGATCACATACTCGCATATCTGATGACGGGGTACGTGTCTCGATTGTCAGGTAGTTGTAGGGTCTGAGAGTGAGGACCCCACAAGCAGGAGTGGAAAGAGTCACTTTCTCTCACACTTATGACACACTTAACCCAAATCCAACAAATGTGTGAGTTGTTTGATGCTCAGAACACCGTAGGGGTGAACATGCAGATGCAAGTATTTGCCTCCTATCATACAATTAGGTTAAACAACTTGGGCCCTCAAAATCGCGTTTCAAAAGTCGATAAAATAATAATAAATAATAATAATAAATAACAAT
>NW_007578705.1:43428-66526 GCF_000690725.1 Stegastes partitus
AGGGTCTTCGCACCCTTTTGGGTGCTCGGACCCTAATTAAATCCAACCTGCACTGTTTGGATCTTGCTCACAGAATAACTCAGCCACACAAAGCACAACAGGTGATAGAAGGAAGGACGTTAAGTGTAACTGCCCCCTTGTGTTTATAGTAGAACAGTACAAGATTAGATATTAGTACTACCTAGAAAAGCCTGATACAATACCTACTTAAAAGTCTGGTAGTTATATAGATTTTGTGTTTCAGATGTTTTTGTTGTTCAAAGACAGAAGCAGAGCAGCTTTTTGTTTGACTTGTGCCTGTATTGAAACTGTCAATCTCTACATAGACAATTATGTTCTTACAGCTTCTCAAATGTGAGGATTTTCTGCTTTTCTCTGCTTAATATGATTGTAAATTGAACATCTTTAGGTTTTGGACAAAACAGGCAATCTGAAGACACCATCCTGGACTCCTGAAAGTCGTGGTGGATATTTTTTCTGATCATTTTGTTGACTAAATGCATATAAAACAGCTTTGTTGATTTAAAATAATTTATCATAGCAGCCCCACACAGCTTAATATTACAGTGAAGGAATATAACACGTTTGATAAAGCAGGGCATCATCATAGATTCATGTGAAATGACAAACAGTGTTTGTTAAATAAGGGACAACAGAATTATTACTCACAAACAGAGTAAATAACAGAACAGCATTTATTAGGTTTGATTCTTTACATCACAGTCACAAGTCAGCTACAGGAGTGAAAGTATGTCGCTTAGACTTTTTTTTTTTCTCTAGTGAAATCACAAGGATATAAAATGCTCCTTATAGCACAAACACAGTGTCGCATAGAAGCTGGAGGAAGAACATCGTACTGCAGGTGTTAGTGGTCAGTGCGTGGAAAGGTTTTCAGGCACATCGGGTTTCTAAGAAGAACGTCACCTACGCAAAGTAAATTCTAATCTTTGTCATCATGGCTCGTGTTGTGACGTCCAAAAAAAAAAGGATAAAATCTTTTTCCCCCACCCCTCCACTCAAATCCTTTTCTTCATGGCTGATAGAATTCTCTCCAGTGAGAAGATTAGCTGTGCAAATCAGAGTTCCTGTGTCTCTGTAGCCTCGAGATAAACGCTGACATCCCGGCACATTTTGACTTTGCACAAAGTCATCATCTCTCCTGGAATAAATCTTTTAAAAACTGAGCGCGCCTTTCGAGGCAGACTTTATAATTACCTGGTGTGTCTGTTTTCTTTACAGCCTGTGGTGAACAAGACACAAGAGTCAGCGAGGGAGAGCGAGAACATCACAAAACATATTGCGCCTCTGGTTCAATCTGTTGACTGAGAACCGAGACTGTGAATCCTCCGTCTGCTTCCAGGACATCTGACTGTCTCTGGGTGTTAAAAGCTTTCATTAGACTCCTGTCCAGGTGGCAACATGAAAAGAGGCTCGGGCGTTCGTAGTGTGGCAGCGCAGAGATTAATAAAACATGGCCTGCTTCTGAATATTTATGCAGTTGCTACAAGGCTACGCTATGTAAGGTGGATTTAAGTGTCTGTACAGACCTGTGCTGCAGCGTGTCACTAGCAGACTCAATTTAATTGCATTCTTTTGTTTCTACACTAATGTTAACCCAAAGCACTCATTCTAGAAAGACACAAATGAAGCAAACATCCTCCTAGTGTTTCCCCAGTTCCCACTTCAAGTCAGTTTTTACATCTATTTGTCTCCCAAACATCACAAACTTACTTTAGAGTCTGTACAGCACCCACCGTCCTTACAATCTGGATCTGAATAAAGAGAAAAAACTAACTGTACTAGAGTGAGGGTGACTTTGCTCGTCTACCACAGCAGAGTGAGGCGCATATGGCAAGCTACTGAATACGAGTTTATCTTTGAAAAAACATCAATATTAATATGGCTTTGTTTGTTTTTCCTGAAGCACTTTGTTGTCATTAATGATATTTATTACTTTCATGTTTGAGCGTAGATGCTTTAATATAGATGTTAGTGCACGTACAGTTATTTGTGTGTGTGTGTGTGTGTGTGTGTGTGTGTGTGTGTGTGTGTGTGTCAGAGACGGAGCAGATGTTGTATAGCAGTGGTGACGTCTCCTCCTGTACTGATGAGGGCCTGGAGGTTTGCCTGTCTGTCTCTGAAGCCCATTGAGCTCAGCTGCTCCAGCTCCTCCTGGAACTCGTCCTCCTCGTGATGGACCTGACACAACGTGACAGGAGAGTCTTTTAAAGTCTTACTGATCGCAAAAGCAAGAAAAAAAATATTAGCAAAGAGGTCTTTTGCCTCTGGGAGGGAAAATGCGCCACCCAATTTGTATTTCAGATGTTTCTCTCCTAATTTGACCTTAAGTCTTTAAAAACAAGTAAGAACAGACAGTGGCGGTGAGAAACTTCTACGAAAGTATCGTGCTTGAGTTCAATTTTGACTCACATGTACTTTACTAGAGTATTTCCATTTTATGCTAAAATGGATGATATAACAGTTTTTTAAAAGATTAAAATAAAAACATTGTTTTCTAACCTTTTTTGGCTACTGGTGTCTTTCAAATGCCAGTCAGGCTCACATTTCAGATGTCTGAGATGTTAACAGCTCCAACAAGTAGTGGACTTTCCCACCATATATCCATCCATCTATTATCTATACACCGCTTTATCCTCGCTAGGGTAGCGGAAGCCTATCTCAGCTGACTCAGGGAGAACCCATGCTGCACGGGGAGAACATGCAAACTCCACGCAGAAAGATCCTGGGTGTCCTCACCGGGACGCGAACTGGCGACCTTCTTGCTGCGAGGCGACGGTGCTAACCACTGAGACACCTTGCACCATATATCTTACATTTCAATTCCACAAATTGTCACATAATACTATATTTCACCAAAATCAAAGATTAGAGAAAAAGTCCAGAAGGTTAGGGCTGATTTGTGTATCAGAACTTTGCTTTTCTTTTTTTTCCTCCCAATAAATAATCAGATTTATCTGGTGTCCCTATAAAAAACTGTATACAACATAGTTTAGAGTAGTTCTACCTGCAGCAGTTACTGCAGTTAGTATTAATAATGTAATGATATCAGACAGAATAAAATATGAGTCTAAGGGACCAAAAAATTAGTTTTACTTTAATATTTTAAATACATTATAGTGCTAATACTTTTTTCAAAGTATGGTTTTCCTGCAGGGCTTTTACTTGTAATACGTTTACATAGTGGTATTCAGATCCCATACATCAATCTATACTGTAAACTGTCACTTACAAGATTCAAGATCTTTCTAGAAATCCTGCTGTCTATTTTTTAGACTGAATTCTGAAGTGCGTCTTACTCCACATCACACCTCCTGATATTTCTCACACTGAACATATTTGGCTACAGCTGACTCCTGCTCTATGTGACAAATTTTAACTCAGCACAAAATGTTGACAGGAATGTAAACACGCTGCACTCTATGGCCTCTATGGATTAAAGATATAAATCTCTGGACCACATCAGACATCACAGCTGGATGTTGCTAGATGAGGCGTTGTGTGGTTTTCTGGAGCCACACTACAGCAAGCTGTCACCAGCAGCTGTCAGTGCAGACAGGTCTGTAAGACTGGCTGCAATTACTCTCTGTTTGTGTAACTAATTTTAAAAACTGTGTTCTGAATCATTACAAAGTTTAGTATTAAGGGCATGCATCATTGAGCTACCTTACTTGGTAATAACAAGAAGCAGCCTGCTTTATAAGTGAGCTTTCCATGGATGTTTTGGTGTAAGAAGAAGCAGCTCAGATCAATTTCAAAGGCAGACAACAAGGTCAGAAGGAAAAAACTGACGTACCCCATTATTAGTGTTAGCCAGTGCCTGTAGCATCTGTTGTACAAACTGCTGCTGCTGCTGCTCTGTAACTGTGGCAACCCGAGGGCCACTTCCTGATTGGCTGTTCAGGACAGACTCAGATGCAAATTCAGGAGCAGCATTAACACTGGCGCCAGTGTTCCCGAGTCCAGCCCTGCAGGACAGACATGTGGTGGGAAATACACAATCATTTTAAAATATGATTTTTTTTAATGCTGATTCTGATTTGAGCTCTTTAGGCTGATGTGCAGCGTCTGTTTTCACTCACGCAGGTATGAGGACAGGAGCCTCTGCAGCCAGAGTCTGTAGGCCGTGTTGGATCTGCAGCAGCGCCTCCAAGGCTCTGGGGTTCAACAGAGCTGACAGCAGCTCCGGACTCTGCATCTACACATGTATTATTAAGGAAGGCAATTATTTATATGTACATGAAGCCATGAATAAGAATTGACTGATGCCATAAAATCAAATCCCCATTTTTAGAGCTAATACAGCAAAAATTCTAAAGCCACTGATGAAATAAACATTAAAATGAAAATTGAATACTGTTCACGTAAATAGTGGATGACAATGATGATGATAAATGTCCCAAACGCAGGTGTTTCATTTACGACGACAGAGTAATAGTGAAGAGAATAACCAGACCTGTTGCAGGAACAGAGGGATCTGCTGTCTCATTTGCTCCTGCAGCTGAGGATTTCCTGAGAACAAAGGGTGGCTCAGCAGCATCTGAAATTATATGAGAATGAAAGCAGTGTGGACAATAAGACTAGCGAACAAAGGATGTGTTCTTCAGCTACTGGCTGAAAATCAGTGATTCCAGAGTTGCACATTTAAGAGTTTGCATACACACATAAATAGTGTAAACATCACCTGTGCAGCCAGGTCAGGGTTCTGGCTGAGGCAGTTTAGAAGACTGCTGACGTACGGCCCAGACAGGAGGCTCTCCATCAGACCTGGACTGGCAGTGATCTCCTCCAGCAGCGACTGCATGCCTGAAGCAAGAGGAAGGAGGCCAGAGGAAATACAGAAAAGTAGGGAAGCATTTGAAGAAAAACAGGTTGATGAAAACACCAAAAAAAAAAGATATAGTGTCCAGTGTATAGTTTGCATAAGTTTCAGATTTTCTTTATGCATCAGCTCCATGTTTGTTTTCTAGCATTTTTAGTTTAGTTGTGTGATGAGGGAATTACTATTTTGTACATAAACCATGAGGATGTATGTTTTCTTGCCTGCAGCAGTGGTACTCTGAGACTGTGGACCAGCTCTGGGTGCAGTCAGTACTCTGAGAGGGTCTGTGGACTGACTGGAGCAGGGCGGTGCTGCGTCGTTTCCTCCATCTGCAGTCTGTTGGTTCCCAAACATCAAGAGAAAGTAGACAGAGGCATCTCCAACATCAGCTTAAACAAACAAGACTAGTTTGACCTAATTTACAAAGATCATTTAGGATTTTTTTTCCCTTTAAAGCTGCACCTGTGATACTTTGAAACTCTGCTCCTGTCGTTTTGCGTCTGTCCTCTGGACACCAGCTGAATCTCCATTGATGGTCTCAGAGTCGTCCTTCTCTGGCTGCAAATTGCCTAATGCTCTGTCTTCACGTTGCATCACTTCCTCTATCATGTCAGGGTTCCTGATGAGCTCCAGCACCTGGATGGGAGGTGAAAGCAAGAAGAATTCATGAGAAATGAGTCCAGAAGGCAACAACTACATTCAGCCCCTTTAAGGTATTAGTGCTATCACACACCTTACTTAAAGCATACTTAACACACACACACACACACACACACTTGCAACTCCTTTTTATCCCAAACTACACCCACCTGTGTGATGACATCTGTGTTGTTCAGCATGTCCTCCACCTCTGGGTTTGTTCGCAGCAGCTGCTGAATTTGAGGATTAGACAGAATGAGCTGCCTGGTCAGTCGAGGGCTGGAAGCAGACAGGGTGCTCTGCACAAAGGGGCTGCCCAGGACACGACGCATCATCTCTGGGTCCGCCAGCAGTCGGTTCTCCATCTGGCGCTGGAGAGCAGGGAAGAAGCCAGGCTCGCTGTTTTCTAGGCCGAGGTTGTCTAGACCCTCTACTACGGAAACAAGACGTGATCAAAAGAATAGCGGTATGTAAATGCACTGGAGAGCTGAGTCAGACATAATCATGCAGCAGGAGAAGCCCAGATAGAGAGGACTGAAAACTAGAGACATTCAAACATGTGAAATGCAAATGAATTGTGAGATCTGAAGAGTGTGAACAGGAGGAAAATAATTAGAGGTGAAGGGAGTTCCTCAATCTGCAGCACTTACTTACCCAGGCAGAGGGGAGAAGTGGGAGATGGGGTGAAGTTGTTGGGGTCTGATTGGACAGTTTCTGAAGCTGGATCACTGGTGGGTGAAGCAGAAGACTGCTGAGGCCTGAGAAAGATGGACGTCATGTGACTCTAGGTTTGCAGGTCGGTTGTAGAAACTGCATACATGTATTTGTTTTTATGCAACAAGTCCAGTTTTGGTAATGAATGATTGTGCATCAAAGAAACTTTAGCAATTTCTGGACAAATATTATAAACTGAAAGCAGAAGTCAAGCAGAAGATCTGCACACTGATTATCTTCAATAAACCTAATTTAGAAGAACTGAGAGAGACATAAGGACAATGTGCTGATCTCTTAAGATGTCTGCATACATCATTTTGACTCTAGAAACAGAAGCTAATGTGTCTATTACATATTTATTTTACATCTAAGTAAAATAATAATACTATGCAGTAGTACTAGAAATAAAATGCCTTATAGCCACATAATTTTGGCCACAAGTATGTCTCATGACACAGAAAATTGTGATTGTGAGTAAACAATTGCAACACCTTCAGCACTTGTGAATGCAGCAGTGTCAGATTTATCAGCAACAAAAACATGTGCCTTAAACTATTACTCTTAAAAGGCAGTCAGTGCTTGATATTTTCAACACATAGCTCACTGTTTTTGTGCAATATCTTCAGCATTATCAAGCAGAAACCGGGTTCTCTGTGCAGCTTCCAGCAAAAACACAGCGTTGACAGGTAATTCTCAGCTCAAAGGCAGCACATTTCCAGAACACAAAAGGAGGCTGGAGGACATTGTTCATTTCACAGCCTTGTTCTGGGCAAACACAGCACTTTGACATGACTGTGACTGACACAAGACATGAGGCAAACAGATGTATTCAACCTAAACCAGATGTGCAATTGTCAGTGGATAATTGGTTGATGATGAATCCAAGGGTGGGATCGGCTACAGTCAGCGTGGATGTGCTGCACCTCCAACCCCACGCTAGAAATAAAGGAGCACAGGCAGGAATAGAAGTACGAAAATGATCAGAACAAGCCTGTGGTAAAGGTGACAACCCAGAGGAAACGTGACTAATCAGTTAATTCACATTGTCAGAGGGACAACACCATGACACAAACAAAAACATCTCTTACACTGAATAAAGGTACAAAAGTGCAGCTAGAAATATCTGTGAAATCTGACGACTTGGAGACACGAGACAAATTCAGGAATGGAAATTAATTTGGATTCATCATCCAGCAGATTACAATCCTGCTCCACCAATTATCAAAAGACGATTGTACACCTGGTTCAGGGTGAATTTATCTGTTCTGCCTCATGTCTTTGTCCACTTTGACTCTGATGAAGGCACAGTAATGCTGAAGTGTTTTTCTGTTTGCTCAGCCTGAATTCATCTATGTGCTCCAGCCACCTCCTGTCTGGTGCCTTCATGCCCTGTGTGTGTGTGTGTGTGTGTGTGTGTGTGTGTGTGTGTGTGTGCACGTTTGTGTTACCTTTGGATCATGCAGAGGCTGACTGACCCGTTCTGTCCTTTGAGGTGACTCATCAGCTCTGACTCTCTGAGGATCCTGCCGGAATGGATCAGCACCAGCTGCTCTGCTGAGGCTCCCATCCGCTCTGATAGACCCCTTTTCAACTGCACAAACACAAACACACAAATACACAACAGCACTTTGCCAGTCAGAATGATGACACAAAACCTAGACTGGATGCTTTATAATTAGGACAGTATTTGACATGGAAACAGTCTCCTGGACTCAGCATGTCCCATCAGATCGAGCCGCCTTTACGCGCGTCCAGACAGCCTGCTGACCTGTCTGACGGTGCAGTCTCCTCTGACGGTGAAGTCTCGGCTCTCCGTCACACTTCTGACGGCAACGTGGATCATTTCAGACCTGTGACGGTCACTTGGAGCTCTCGGTTCGTCCTTCACGGCGCCTGACATCTTCGTCCTGTCCGGGCCGCAGATGGAGATGAGAGGAACCTGGAGCGCACCGTCCCGGGGCGGAGGAGTCCCGATGACTCGGCACAAAGTTGAGCTGGATGTGAGTCAGCTGAGACCCGGCTGCGCAGTGAGGAGCTCAAACCCCACACCCTATTAGTATTATTATCTTCTTCTTATTTTTTATTAAGAAAGGTATCCTGGTGCCGTTTACAACAGCTTGGATACTCAGACTAAATCATTTCATACTTAATAGGACGGTTATGTAACTGGATCCCAGCTTAAAGATATAGTACATCACAAAATTAATCAGCAGTTTAAAGGCTGCGCTGCCACTAATTTTACTTTAAATTCCCTTCCCAGATCAAAACAAACTAATTTCACAGCCTTATTTACTTGACACATATTTCCAGAAGTGATGCACAATAGACCCAAAGTCAAACAATCAAACCTCCATCGTCTCTGTGTGCAGGAATGTTCCCCTGAATCATGTTTATTTGAATTCTATTGCTCAGTTTGTATAGGTGCAAAATCCTAAAAAATAAACTTGAATCTCACAATTTGAATTTCACAACTTGCATATTTCTGGAAAATTCCTAATTTCAATTTCACAACTCTTAACTTGGATTATTGGATTGCATCTGAATTCCAATAAACATGAAACTTAAGAGAAACATTTTGAGTTAAACTTGATGTAGCATTTGATTTTTTACTGTAAATTGTAATTATTCAAGTTGGGCAATTAAAATTCATATATAAATTATTTAAATTCAGTTCCTAGTGGCACAACTTGACCACAGATGAGTGGCGACTATGAGAATTCATCCCTTTCATTTTCTTAAAGCACTTTTATTAGTGATTTTACTGTTTTTTTTTAAAAAAAACTATCTTTGAAGTTGTAATAATCCTTACTTTCTGTATTGTAAACTGTTCGACTTAGTGATTCGTAGGTTTCTTGTGAGGCAGGCTGTACCTTGGGTCTTGAACAGATCCCTATTAATTACTGTCTAATCATGCTGGAGTCAGTGTGGCTGTAATTTGCATTGAAGACAAATGATTTACTTGACAGTCAAGACAACACCAAACCCCGACGTTTTATTTCACTGAAAAAGCATTTTATTTACTTAACAGTGAGAAAGAAAACAAATAAACAAAAACTTTCACATCATCTTCGTATCATATGGAAAGATCAGGCACACAGCCCTGAACAGTACTGGAGATCCAGCGGCACTCTAGTGCCTGCAGAGGGCAGCACAGTGAGCCAGGCCACCGTTCCAACACAACTTTACAACGTTGTCGGTTTTAAAAGCTTCTGAAAATCTTGTTCAGTTGTGTAATACATTGAGCCACATCAGGAGTGTATTCTGTATGTGTGTGTGTGTGTGTGTGTGTTTAGGGGGGCATGCATTAAAGGCCGACAAGAAGTCTGAGCTAAAAAAATAAGGAAGGAAAACCCTGATTGTGATCAGCTGTGTTTTCCTCCTTTGTTCGCTTGTTTTTTCTTTTCAGGTATTTTGCTTCTGGAACCTTCATAGATCCGTCTCGGAGCCTTTCTTTCCCTTCTTGTTTCCCTGCCAAACAGAAAAGCCCAGAAAGAACACCATTGTTTATTAGTATGGGGAAGAGTTATACTGAAACGTGTGTTTTATAGACCTAACTCATGTTTAGGTCAGTTAAAAAAAGACAAGAAGGAAAAAACAGAAATGCAGAATTAGATTTCTTGGATTGTGCATCATAAGTGAGCCACTCACAGTGTTGGTCATTAGAAAGAAATCTCATGAATTAAGACAAATGATAACAGAGCCTTGAAAATCCTGAAATATTCTGTGGCATTAAGAAGAAGTAAAAGATGTTAAAGTGGTCTGAACTGAACTTATTTCTATCCTGACAGAGCTGGGTAAAGTCAGAAACTCAAATCTACACTTATTACTGTACCTCTGGAATTCTGAGACTGCAACTTCTCTCACTTCACCTGACTTACTAACTGCTGTTTCTCTGATCTACCGAGAGAGGAAGAAGAAGAAGCCAACGTACATGACAGCACACAAAAGGTCAAGTTTTTTGACACAATAAATATAAAACATGATGTCACCTATCCACAAATCAGACAAGACTAGAATCTGAATCTACGTATTCCTGCTTACATCGACATGATACCCCACATGGAAGTAAATGAAAACATGAGTCAAACTCTCACCTGATGTTTTGGTTGTTCTGACTGCAGTCCTTTGACTTTAGACCTTTCTTGCTCAAGGGCAGCGTGTAGTAATGTTACCTAAACAGATATAAAAATGCCTCATTCATGTGCACATACATAAGTGTACAAACATTCTGCTCCCTCAGTCTCTCACGGTTACACACCTGTGATGACAGTTCTTCTTTAATATGCAGGAGTTCTTCTACCTGTAGAAGGATTTCTGCTTTGTCCTTCACTGATGGAGAGTGATTAGAAGCATCGTAAAACATCAGACAGATCACATGAAACCGTCATCAGCGGAGGAAGGACGGGTGTCAAATGTAATGTTGAACTCACTCTCTCCTTGTTGGAGCATCTTGAGCAGCTGGGCATTTCTGGCTTTCACCTCCTTGTACTTCACCTGCACAGTTGAGGAGCAAGGAAAAGTTTATAGCATTTGCCACAACAGAAGAGTGTTTCAGGCAACAGGTGTGTTTCAAGATGTTTCTTTAGACAAGCTGATACAGACAGCTTAAAAACATATTGCCCCTGGCCTTGGATGTTTCAGGCACAGAGGCTTACAAATTTAAAACTGTAACAGGCAACACACGGTCAGTCATCTGGAGTCCACTGTGGCCAACAGTTATAGTTTAAACTGCTCACAGCCTCCGTGAGTTAACGTTTAAGCCGCAGTTCAAGCCCAAGGTTGACAGAGATGACAATAATAAACAGAAGGTTAACAGGGGATTTCCATCCTGCTGATCACAGTCAGCTTGACCAACTAAACCAATCTGTCCTTGATTCATTCATTCTCACCACCTTGTCTCCTCCCTTTCTTACACATTCCTGTGTCCTCATCCATTCTGTGTTGCAATAACTTTTCTGGAATTCTGTCCTCTTCTACAACTCAGACTTAAGTCTTACTAGGTTCTGCTTAAAAGACAGTAAGACGACGAGGCAAAAGCCTGATGCCTTTTGTAGAATGTGTGTCCTGTTAATGTCCTGTTAATGTAAATCAAGTGGAACGGTGCTGTGGAAAAGAATTTCCCCACGGGGACAGTAAAGTCTAAATCTGAATCTGAATCTCTAAGATGTGCACATTCAAGTGTGAGTCTCATCTACTTGTTTACTTCTTTAACTTTTTGCTGCAATAAACAAGTGCACAAAAACATTGCTAATATATAATATGTCATAAATAGATGTGAGTGTTGGTATCTATTCCACAACTGGCAAACTGGGTGAATTTTAAGCAAGACTGGGTAACTGCTTATAGCTGCTGACCTCCCACTGTGAGATGGTCTTCTTTAGCTTATCGATTTCTTGGTCTTTCTTCTCCAACTCGTACTTCAGCTGCTCTGCTCGGGGGTCCTGATGGGCAGAAAGGAGAACAACTTTACACTTCACACTAATTCAACTGAGAAATAAAAACTTTGCTTAGGCGATGTTGTATTTACTCAATCACTGGAAAATGTCCACACAGACAGTTTAAAGGACAGAGATCATAGGCAGCAGGGGCGAAATGTCAAGAAGTTAAGTATTAAAAAGAATAAGAAAAAATGTGCAAGCTTTGCTCGTTAACAAATGAAACTGGATAAATACAGACAGCTTGATTTTGTTGTCCACGTCTGTTCACTCACAGGTTCGTGCTCTGTGGAGGTGTTGACTTCCTGTCCCTGGCTGTTAGCGTACTGCTCACGTCTTTTCTCCCTTTGGATGATCCGACTGACGTCATCTTCCAACTTGTTAAAAAAACGCTCCTCCTGTCCGGTCCCTGGCACTGGGTTAGCTGCTCTGCCGTCCTGGAAGGGAAATTGGTCAGCGTTTCATTCCCAGTTTGCCATAACAAAAAAGATTATCAGTCACAAATAAAACAAGTAAAGGAATTTAAATATTGTTTATAGGTAAGCCAAGTTTGTAATGTAAAATATAGTACACAAAAATATGATTAGTTAGTGAGGAGTACACAAGGAACAAATCAGAAACAACCTGAAAATGACTGAACTGGTCGTGCGTAGTTACAGAATAAATATCAACCAAGGAATATGCAGGAGAACAGGCTGAGAGATGCTGAATTAAGAAATCATTAAGTAATCATTCTACATAGGTTGTTCCTGATTAATACCACATTAATTACTACTTATTTAATCCTTAAGTACTCTGTTTTGTTCTCTCTGATTTGCTATGAAGGAACTCATTGGAACTCATTCCCCAGTGAACGTTGATGTCTCGTGTTTGGTTTTGTTACTTAATAAAGCACAAAAAGGTAAATAATGGTCATATAGCCACGAACTGGAATCAAAAAAAGAGATTCCACTAACGATTTAGTAATTAGCAATGAGCCGCTATTTATTTCAGAGTTCATTCGGAACGGCTTATGACAAAACTAGTATTTTGTTTTAGAGAGATGAATGAATTTGCCATTAATGCATGATTCAGTATTATAGTATCTCCCAGTCTGTCAGTAGCCCCTATGTTCTTCTGATTTATTCAGGAACTTCTCATTAACAACCATCCGGCTGTTTCTGAGGCATTCCTCAGTAACTACTCACTTTTATATGCATTGTAATGTGAAGTCTTGCTTACCTCTTTTTCCTGTTTCCTACTTAATTGGTCTGTAAAGAGAAACAAACAATTTTAGAATTCCTTAAACAAACTTCAGAGAGGAAAATACATGTAACATAGTCTGGGTTTCTTTTCTATTCCAGAAGTTACAGCTCATGTTGTGGGAACCTGCTGTGTGATGGACTGCAGCAACATCCGAGTTTCATGGATTCTGAAAATGATCAATACGTTTCTCTCACCTGCACTACCTTCAGCCTGGAAGTCCTGCAGAGAAACTGTCTTTTTGTCTTTTGCCTGCTGATTTTTCTTTTTGTCCTTTTTTCCTCCGCCCTCTTTTCCTCCTCGTGACTTTGGTGAGGATGTGTTTGTGTTGCTCTGCCCAATGAAAGCAAATCATTTGACTTTCACTCATAATTCAGGCTTTTAACCTTTATTAACAATTGATCATGTTATAATAATATTAACTCCAACGAGCGTGATTTTCAAAGAAGTCCAAAATTAAATTTCCATTTCACAGCAGAAAACTATTTTGTTGATCTTTTCAGTTTTATTTAAATTGGCTATCCAATGTCAACTGCTCAAAAAATATGACTATGCAAACTTATAATCTGAAAATCCTAATAAGAAGTACAACCTAAATAAAAGTAAATAAACAGCAGCAAGAGACAGGATTCAGTTGATGTGATGATGATTTATTATCACATATAAAATATCATTATAAGATAAAATATGTCATTCTTGGCAACATACAAATTAACATCTTTGTAAAATGATACATATCTACAAATCTTTCAACTTTTACAAATGTGTCCCCAAATTTGACTTCCAAAAAGAGGATATTAGTGTGTATTTGTGCACAGTGTGTACCTGTTTCTGTTGTTCGTATTCCAGCTTACTGAGAATCAAGGCCTTTTCCAAGTCCGCCTCATATAGTTCTGTGGTTATCTAAGTAGACGGAGGGAGAACAGATGAGAAACTTACAGAGCTGGTACTATTTGTAAGGTCAGACGTGACCCGTTTAAGATGCCGTCTAACAATATCCTGCTTCTTCTTCTGTTGCACACATGGAAGGCATTCCTCTACGGCTGACCTCTGACCAGCTTAGCTAAAGAGAGCTACAAGTAACTTCCACAAGGGCACATCAGTGGTGCTATTATTATCAAAGAAACTCACGAGCAAACACATTTTTTGCAAAGAGTTGTTTTCCCTTACCTGCTCATCTCTCTGTTTCCACTGCTGCCACCCCTCTGAAGGTATATTGTGGTCTCCTGGTGCGGGGTTGAGAAGTTCACTGGCTATTCCTGACAGTGTCATAGAGGGTGGTGGGGCACAGGACTTCTGAGGAATCTTTTTGAAGGCCAGATTACGTAACTAATAAAAGAAAGAGATAAAAGTTGATCCAAACACTGACTAATATCATTATTGTCACAATAACGAACATTACCATACCCTGTTTCTAGCTGCAGAGGCCATCGCATTGTGAATGTGTACATTCATCAGCGAGTAATTCGGTTATTAAAATGTCAAAAAATAAAAACTTAAATGTGCCTTAAGTCCAGCACATGACCTCCTCATATGCTTTATTCTTTTTTTTTCAAAACAACATGCCAAAACAGTTCAGAAATCAAGTAAAATTTAAAAACAATTAGTTAGTTAGTGTTTTTGGGGTATGCCAAACACCATCAGATGCACTGCAACCCATTCATTCTCCAAATTACAGGATGCTGTTGATGAACTGCAGGCCCTGTTTATTTAAGCTTGTTCAAAACTCCAAAAAGACAGGATGTATAAATTTTACAAGAATGCTTTGATGATCCCAATCCTTGAAATGGATACTTTCTGATAAAACAATACTTTAGATTTTAGCACTTTGCTTAAAATTCAAATGAAAATTGGATTCTTATAAAGGAGAAAACCTTGTTTCTCCATCAAAAAGAGAGAAAGAAAAATATAGATATATACACACTCTACAACCCTTTCTACACTTTTATGAAGATATCCTGTATGCTCATGCTGCTGCCGCTACCCTTAAACCACTGGACACTGTCTACCAGTGTGCCGTTTCATTCATTACACAGGACAGCTATCACTGTGAGTTATGTGAAGAAGCTACATGACATCAGTAGCATCTAGAAGGCGCCTTCATCTATAAGGCTCTGCTGTCTAATCTTCTGAGATGATCTTTAGTTGAGTGTAGGGCGATAACATCCCAGAAGGGACTCAACCAGGGAACTGGTTTCTGATGTTAGCTCTTGATGAATGGCATGAGCTGCAACACAAGTTTTAAAGCTTCACTAGGTTATCCTGGGAGCTTTAGTAGGAAGGAACTGGACTTCTCTTTTAGGTTCTTGGAAGATGTTTCACCTCTCATCCAAAAAGGCTTCTTCAGTTCTAACTGACTGATGGGGGGTTTCAGATGTTTATAATAACTCCAGCTCACAAAGGATCCAGGACTCACATGTCTCAAGATAGATAGATAGTTAGAATCAAGGTCTGAGTGGTTATGACACCAGGTGGTCCAACAGCAATGACAGCAATAATGGTTGTGGAGCTGACAGTTTACACAACAAAAGATATGAATCTGCCATGGCAGGAATAAGTCAAGATGTTAATGATAGTGAAATTTTCTATCTTGGCACTGCAGTATAGGTGCTTAATAAGTGGTGGCCCTCTCCTCTGTTTAGAGATGGCTGTTCCAGTTTGACAAACACAGCTTCCTTCATTGTTCTCTCAAACCATTTGTCTCCTCTGTCCAAAATGTGTACATTGCTGCCCTCATTGAGTCCCTGTCCCTTATCCTTCAGATGCAGGTGGACTGCTGAGTCTAGTCCTGATAAACTGGCTCTCCTCCGTTGAGCCCTTGTGGAACTGTTGTTCAGTTTCCCCTATGTACAAGCCTGATGACTCCTCAACGCATATACAACGCTTGTATGCAGGGGTTTTATCCTGGAGGTGAACCAGATTATGCCTCAGTGTTGCTGGGTCTGAAGTGCACAAGTATGTTGTGTTGAGAGAAAATCCTTAGAATTTCTTGGACACACCAGCTACAAATGAAATGACAATGCTGTTCCTCCAGTTTTTCCTCTTGGATAAGAGGTGGAATGTCTTCAAGAACCGAAAAGAGAAGTCCAGTTGTTTTCCAATGAAGCTCCACCATGACCTGGATGACAGAGAATCTACACAGACATATGTTCACTAATGTTTCTAGTCATTTGAACTGATAATTAGTGTGGCTGTGTGTGTGTGTGTGTGTGTGTGTGTGAATGTGTGGAGGCTTTTTTCAGAGAGTGACATTCATTGTTGTGATCCAGTGTGTCTTATTTGGTCTCCGGGCTTTATGGCAAAAGAGATATTGATCCTTTGGAGATCTCCTTAGTAAAAAATGCTTCACTAGCTAACTTCCATTTTTACAACTGCACTGGCTCTTTATTTCCTCTTCAGCAACGAACAAGTACAAATAAACAACAGCACATCCTCCTTGCGGTGTGCACCTGTTACCACTCTCTTCAGTTTCAGTTCAGGTGAAGTGAAACACAATCATGTGACAAATGAAGTAGGAAGTAAAGGGTCCTGTTTTGATCTTTGACACGGTCTCTCACCTCGTTTGCCTCACTCTGCTGCTGTTCCTTCTTCTTCTTTTTCTTGTCTTTCTTCTTGTCGTTGCCCTGAGCAGCCTTCCCCCCGGCTGCTCCTGCTTTTCCTTGTCGGGGCTTCCCAGAGGAGTCCCGTCCGTTTTTGGTGGCAGGCTTCCCCGGCTCGGAGGCGTCAGAGTCCGAATCTGAGTCTATCTGGAGCAGGGCAAAGCGGGAGGCGGTGGTGGGGACGGTGATCATTGCAGACGATGCCATCGCGAGAAGGAAAACTGAATGCTAGAGATAAAAAGAGAAATGGCAATACAGTTAGGATAACTCAAAGGGGATCATACAAAGACTTAGCTTTTAGTCGACACCTCTTTCCACAGAATATTCCCACTATATCTCGTACAACAGCTGCATTTAAAGCTACAGACTACACAGTCAGTGTGTTGTACCGAAACAGACAGCAGTGCAGATGAATGTAAAGTGATTTAAAGTGTGTCGTTATGAATAGCGGCTAGGCTAGCGTCACATAGCAGCAACGTAACCTAGCTAACTGTGCAACACTTAGCCGGTTTTGTTAGCTTCTAAACAAGTGCAAAAGTAGAGATACGTGCAAGTCAAAAACCCATGAACGAACTCACGTTGACCTTTTGTATTTAACACGTTCACTGACTTGTGCTGAAGAGGCACTACTCACAAGAAAAGTTCCCAAAGAGTACTTTCACCTGTTCGTGAAGGTGCAGTCGGTTACCGTTGGTTTGCTACCAGCGATTGTCTGACTGAGTACAGTAGCCCTGCGGTGCCAAAAAGCATGAGGCTGGGCTTCTGATTCGCGATCCATTTAAAGTGCTCTCTCAACTGAAAATGAAACTTGCTCTTTCTGTGTTTATAGCTCAATCCATCAGTTTTGTCTATATTGTATGTTCCATGTTAGTTGTATCTGAACTGTTTTCTAGGAGTATTAAAAATTTACTGCGAAAAAAAGCGTCATAATTGAGCCGCTAACCAGGTTCTTTTTTTACCCCCGTTGTCATGGTGATATCTTAGTTGTCATGACTTCTCTCGTGACCATACATGTCCGAATCACCATGACAACCGAGCAAACGCAATCCGCGAAGCTAGTTGGTGACTCTTGAGCAAATATATGTCTATAATAAATGTTATTCATATTTTAAGTATTGCACATTATATCATATTTATACAATAAATAATATTGTAAAGTCTTAACCTTTTTATTTAAGCTTGATGGGTAAAGTTGTGACATTAATTTTATTCTCTTTGGTAAGTGTTGCATTAAATGTGGTATATAAATAACAGCAGAACCTCTGATTGTAGAGGGACCATGTTAAAAACCCTAACCAGTATATTAAAATATACCCAAACAATTAAATTACCACAAACTAACATATGAAGCCTGAATTATATTTTGAATCCTGCCAGTTGAGGAAAGACGGTATTAAATATGTTACAGTTTAGTCCCAGTTTAAAAAATAAATGTACAAAAGCTTTAAGCAATTTGTCTGACTGTGTCTTACTCAGCCAAAAAACATGGCTTCATGATGTTAATAAGTTGGAGAAGAAAGAAATAAGAAAGAACCCAAAACAATGAGGTATGAACAGTAGGAATTTTATTACAATAGATTTTAATAATAATCACAAATATAAATAAAAAAAATTACACTGCAATCAACATACAACTAACAGCATAAAGTGCACACAAGGTTCCTATCAAAAGTCAATTCATACAGAAAAAGCTTTTCATGACTGTTTTCATGCAGAAAACTCGACTGTATTTAGTGGCCATTTAAGTGCTCAACAGTGCTGAAACTAAAGCATGAAAGACAAAGCACGTTTTCATTACATTTAACAACAGATTCAGGAAGACTCCTTCCCTAACGTATATATTTTGACCCAATAGTGTTTGTAAAAAGGGGTGAATCTAATTATTGAATGTACAAGCTGATGACTTTAAGGTGATCCACTGTATTATTATAATCAGAAAAGTGCTGATCCTTGTATCCAATACCCCGTTCTCACAAAACGTACACAAAGTTGTAAGTGTATATAATGTATTTATGCCTTTAATTTACAACATTAGAAATATAGGTTGTTGAAACTTGGTTTTTTTTTTGTCTTTTTCCAGGACAAGAGCTTGAAGATTCCCAAATAAGAAATGTGAACTAAAGTAAGTACTATCATTTATGCAAAGTCACAGAATAAATCCACAAAATTATCTGTCAGTGTTCCTGGTCACTTCAATGGAGTCCTCTAACATGGACTCTGTGCTGTTATCCACAGCAGACTGTCGCCTCCTTGTGGCAGAACCAGAGATGTGCAGGTCAGCTGCAGAGATCTGTCTCACCTCTCTGTGAGTCACACGAACTGGAATCATCTCTAAACCTTCACCAGATTGACCTCTTACACTCCTCATCTGAGACTGTGTGTGCATCTGGTTGCATTCTTTTGTCTTTTTGAGTGCTTGCCGATCAAAGGATGAAGAGGGACGCTGGGTTTGGTTTGCATGTCTGTTCATACAAGAATCACTGTGTGTCTTTTTGTCTGTTTGCTCAGCATGTATTTTTGTGTATGTTGTTGCAATGTGTGTACTTGTGTGCACCTCCTCAGGATGACTCTGGGGTTCATTTACACTCGCATGTGTCTGCATATTGTGTACTTGTCTTTGCTCCTGTGAGCGCTGATCATCAGAGTGCAGGGCATCTCCGAGAAGCTCCTTCAGTTTCTTTTTGAGTTGTCGACTGGTGCTTTTGTAGAAAAACAGCTCTTTCTCCAGATGTTGCAGTCGGTCTTGGATGTCCTTCTGTGCCTCTCCTGAACCACCCTCTAACCACACACATACATAAGGGCATCAGTAAATAAAAACAATATTCTGTATGCAACAGCTTCTGTGTGAATATCAGAGAGAGTCAAGAGACAAAAAAGTTTACATTTAAATGGTTTTGTTCAAGTTGATCTGATTTCCTCACCTTTTAGTTTCTGCAGCAGTAGCTGAATGTTGTTTTGGTGATCTTGGTGTTGCTGGGTGAGCTTTCGGTCTGTATTCAGGGCCAGACGCTGCATGGCCAACTCCATCTCCCTCAGCTCCACCTCTTGCTCACCAGCATGAAGCTCCAGCTCTTCACAATGCAAGCGTAAATGGCGCTCTGCCTCTCGAAGGCAAACAACCTAAATAGTATGACAAAGGTGGGAAAATAGCATAATGAAACACATTTGTGCAATATGTAAGTGCAAAGACAATATCTGAATCTGGTTCCTTTATTTACTTTTACACCTGCAGAAATATGGAGTAAAAGAGGTGGGAGAAAGTTTGTCATAGTGTAATAATATAACATGGAAAAGGGTACTGGGAGGAAGCATTAAGGGAGCAGAAAGAAAGAGGGGATATGATTTAATTAGTGCAGCTGCATTTCTGACTAACAGAAGCACTTTGCCTGGAGAGAGAAACAAGGCATGGTTAATAGCAGAAGAATAGAAAAGCAGTGAGATAAATCTGGATCTGGAACAGAAAGTGGAGGAGACAGCGTTCAGTTTCCGTTTGACATGGTAAAATCCATTTTACAATTGAATGAATGTGTTTTTAGCAAAGCGCAGCCACCAGAAGGCACTCTTGGAATTTTCTAGTGAATACAAAATAATGGGACAGGAAAGAGAAAACAGAGAAGACGGAGTGAAGACAGACAGACAGTGTGCAGGCTCTAGTGAAGACCTAGAATGGATGTAATAGTAAAGCTAAATGTTGCATATATCCACGTTTACATGCGTTTCATCTTGCCTTGTTGAAATATTTGACGAGCAGCTCCAAAGCCTCGGGCAGTGAGAGCTCCTTCAGCTTCCTCAAGACATCGCAGAGTTGGGTGGGTTCAGTGTTTTGTGACTGATTGAGAGAGAACTCAGAGACTAACAGCTTCTGCTGTTTGTCCTGGATGGAGTGGTTTTTAAACTCTAGAGCTGCATCCAGAGCTTCAATAGCTTCTTCCAGCTGGAGAAGGGAATGCTCCTCCTGTGTGAAGACGCGTATAAATGAAAGTGCTCAATTAGAAATGTAGCATGGAACAAGATCTAACAAAAGCTTACTAGAATCTGTGCAAGCGATACATCATGGACATCACATGCACAATTTTCACTCTTTTCTGACCTCCACAGTGAGCACTCTGTTGTCCTTCAGCTGGGCGTCCAGAGTGTCTCTTCTTTTTTTAAGCATGTCTCTCTCTTTCTGCAGTTCCTCTACAGTAACTCCTCCAGTCTTCCTTTGCAGCTGCTCCTCCACAGACCCTAACTGCATCGACACATGCAGCAGGTCCTGATTTAGAGCCTGAAAAGTAATTGATAAAAAAACCCCCTCATAATTCCAGCTTCCCTACCATGAGTTTATTTTAATCTACAAGTAGCACAAAGAAAGGGACTTGTCAAAATATTTAATCTAACTTAGGATAAAAATACAGGCTGACCTGACTGGAGCGTAGCATCTTGATCTCTAGTTTGCTTTTCTGTTGCAGACAGGCCTCCCTCTGCAGCAGCACCTCCTCTCTTCTCCTCAGCTCCTCCTCCAGCTCCTGCAGCTCTGCTCTCCTCTGAAGAACCTGCTCCTCCTCATCCTCCAGCCAACTACTCTCACATGGCTGCAGCGAGGACAAAAGAAACACTGTCAAAAGGACTGTTTTACAGGAGAAAAATGAAAACCAGCATTTTACATTGTTAATATTTAACTTTAACAATGATTTACTTTTTCTTTTGTCTTTTCCAAATGATACCGTTTGCACACAGTTGAATCTTCTGCACTTTGCTCCTGGAAACACAGACAATCATGTTTACCCAAAA
The DNA here is from genome assembly GCF_000690725.1 of Stegastes partitus. Taxonomy (NCBI): domain Eukaryota; kingdom Metazoa; phylum Chordata; class Actinopteri; family Pomacentridae; genus Stegastes; species Stegastes partitus. Next base: position 64,671 of record NW_007578705.1, read on the forward strand.
AGTAAATTACACATCGTTTTTGCCGTTCTGCATTTCCCAAAGATCCCATATGGACTGAATTGTCACATGAATTCAATTAGTTCAATTAGGACCTAGATTTTTATAAGTAATTGTCAAATTCATCCGATGACAGACATGACAAAACTCAGGTCATACTTAAATTCAAGTTTAATACGTATCCAAGTGATCATACACACAACTGTATTGACCCTTTTTACTTGGAAAATAGATACTTTTTTTACATCAACTCCAAAAAAAATGGACTTCAAAAGCTTGGAGCAACATAACTGACAGGCTGACACAAAACTAAAGTTTCACATGTAATTGCTTTTTTTTTCACTGACTGGAAAACAAATTTGATGTTACCTAGTTTGTTTTTTAAAAAAAAGGAAAAAGAACATTTGCATAACTAACCCTAGTTTGGTGGAGTTCTTTGTTGTTGTCTCTGATCTCTCTCTGCTGCTTGAGGCTGGTCTGAAGCTGCGCTCTCTGCAGGCTCATGTGCTGCAGGCTGCGGTACATCTCTGCTCGGACCTGCTGGCTCTGCATGGACAGTCTTGCCAACACACTGGGCTGTCCGCCATCACCACCACTGTGCCCGACACGTCTGTCCACTGCCTGAGTTTCCTTGTCTGTCAGAAAAAAGCACTAATTTAGAGATGCAAATATTGTTCAAATTTGGAAATAAAACAAAGTCTGTCAAAGTTTAGAAAGTATCATGTGATGATTCATTGGTTTTGTATAGCTGTTGCCTCAGACTAATAGACTAATAGACGGACTAATAAGAATTAGTCTATCATGGGACAAGGGACATTATTCAGACGTGTATTTTCTCTTTGTTCCTTTACTGATACCTTGGAGGGATAAAGCCTGTTGCTGCAACAACCCTGTTATTTCAAAACTTGAAAATACTTGACTTTTTCATACTTTAGCGATACATGTGCCCTATCTCCAGAAAAGCTGCATTCAAATCATTTGTGAAAAAATAAATAAAACAGCAATAAAATTTACAACAGTGATTATAAGACTGCCATCAAAGCTATCTCGTCACTGTCATTTTATTGAAGCACTGGGAGCTGCAAGAAGTTCATGAGTTGTGTAGGAATGTTTAAAACCAATCTGATACCCAAACAAATCAGCCAAAGAAAGGAGAAAGAACAGTGTGTAGTTACGTAAACACACCAGTTTTGTCAAGCTCTTTGAGGAGCTCCTCCTTCATGCGCATGTTGACTGAAAGATCTTGGATTCTTCTCTCAGTGACACTGGCTCTTACTTTCGCCTTCCTCATATGGCTTTGGTTGAGCTGGTTTTCTCTGGTGCCTGAGACGAAAAACCACATGACAAAATGAAAAACAAACAACCTCTGGATACAAAATATCTCTTTAGAATATCACAGAAGGGATCTGAGACAGGAAAGCATGCGCGTATCAATACGAAAGGGGGAAAAAAAATGAATGAGTGGAAACTAAAGAACATGTGAAGGCTACCTGTGGCTGAGTGATGCTGTTGTACTGCTGGGTTTCCATCACATGTCGGATCTCGTCCAGTGTTTTTCTCTTTCAGAGTGGACTTCTTGTGCCGACTGGTCCACGTTCGGTTTAAAGAACGTCTGGAGTAATGACACAATATTCAATCAGTCATTTCAAATTAACTTGCTGCAGTAAGAAAAAAATGATTTTCTGAATGAAAGATGACTAATATGTGAAACTCAGATTGAGCACAACACACCTACAGCACACTTGGAAACAGGGATGTATTAAAAGTGGAAAACTGCTAAACCTTATCAGTGTACAGTATATTAGAGACATCTCATGTCAGCTCCTCTCATTTTCTTCATGTGTCCATATTTAGCCCCC
>NW_007578705.1:67123-72134 GCF_000690725.1 Stegastes partitus
TTTTTGCTGTAATTTCAATGTTTCTATTAGCTGAAGCTTATACAAAAAAGGTGAAAGTGAAAAATTAAATATTCACGGTATGTGTGATTTGTGAGAGATCTACTTGTGTGCACCGACTGAAGTGACAAGTGCTTTGTTGTCTGAACAAGCAGGTTGCTGGCAGCACATAATGCAGTCAGCCCTGACACTGAAATTGTAGTGTGTCACTGGATTTCCAACTGCACACCCCCCACTGAGCCTCTCTACCCATGTTGGTGCATGGAAGGTCAGCGCTGTGCAAAGTGTGAGGAGGACATGAGGAATAAACGTTACCACATCTGAACAAAGCCAATCCCTACCCTGTTTTGATAAAAGTTTACATTTCAGTTAACCTAATTAATAATTGAACAACTGCTTTTTTGTTGCAGCATGTTAACAAAAGTTTCTTTTGGCTGAAGCTGTGCTAGCTGTCGTTAATATAATGAATATGATGCAAGGAGGGCTGCTCGGTGGTTAGCACCAACGCCTCACAGAGAGGGTCGCCGGTTCACATCCCAGTTAGGACGACAGGATCTTTCTGCGTGGAGTTTGCATGTTCTCCCCGTGCAGTATGCGTTCTCACTGGGTTCCTCCCACAGTCCAAAAACATGTTGAGGTTAATTGGTGATTCTGAATTGTTCGTAGGTGTGAATGTGAGTGTGCTTGGTTGTCTCTATGTGTAGCCCTGTGATAGACTGGTGACCTGTCCAGGGTGTCCCCTGCCTTCACCCTGAATCGACTGGGATAGACTCGAGCGACCCTAATGAGGATTAAGTGGTGTAAAGATAACAGGTGGATGGCTCAAGGACAAAGAAAGAACCATTTGACATGTATCATACAGGCTCTTACCTAAAGCCCATTCTGTCCATAAAGAATCCATTCTCCTCCTCCTCCTCCTCCTCCTCCTCTTGACCCATGTCTTTGCTCTCTGACTGCTGTTTAATGAATGGACAGTAGACTTCATCCTTTTCTTCGATCTCAGCCAGCAGGAGATGACCACGCATCTTAAAAGCTGCCATCACTCTTTCCAGTGAATAGGCTGGTGGACTGGAGTGAATCTACAAAACACAGCCATTTAGAAAAAAAGATGCACAGCAATGAACAAAAAAACATTTACAATATATAAGACATTTAAAGTCACAAACAAAACTCGTGTGCAGCTGATACAACAGATCAAGTCTTACTTACTTACTCAAAATGCACAGAAACACACACACACACACACACACACACACACACAAAACAGTGTAGCTACCTTCCTGGCAGGCTTGCGCACACAGCTGTGTCTGATCAGAGGGACGCTGTGGGGTCTCCTGCCTGAGTACCCAGCAGCCCCTGCTTCCACTGTTGCAGTTGTGGTTGTCCCCCGAAAGGTCATGAGGTCGCTGCGAAGGCGATCGATCAGAATCTGCTGGTTCACCAGTTGCTCTGTCTGAACATTTGCACACAAATGTGCACACAGACACATGATGCTGTTCATTTCTGGGACCGTTTTGAAGTTTTACTGGCAGATAAAATGAATAATACAAATACTGCATTCACTCCTCTTCTCCTCACCTGTATACGAGCACGCTCCTTTTGTTCCTCTGAGGCTATCAGATGGGATTTTCTCTCTTGAAGAAGTTTCTCAACTTCTTTTTGTACATGTCTCAGTTCTGCGTCTTTCTGCTCCAACAGCTGCTCCTCTATGTGGAGGGCTTTCTAAGGATACAAGAGAAAAATGAATTAGATAAAATAGTCAAACTCACTCTTTTATCTGTGTAACTCATTTGATCCAGTGCATATATTGTAGTCGTTCACACGATCCTATCTTCAGCTCTGCAGGGGATAAAAGATGTCACAGTGGAAATTTTGACTTTTGACGCATGAAAAACTTGTAATATCAACAGTGGCTTAGTTCAAATCAATTGTTTGTTTCATAAAATGAATATTTGAGACTTTTAATAGAAATATTCCTTTGTTTGCTTTTGATCATTACCTGACATGTGCTGAGTTCTTCTCTGAGTTTTAATATGGTACCATGGTCTGGTTGGTCTCCATCCCTCTTTGACAAGTCCTTATCATCAGTTGGATGTGAGTGCTCGACAGCTGCCAGTCTCTCCTGCCATTTTTGTAGACGCTGCTTGAAAGAAAGACTTGAAGAAGGGCCAGAGATTTCTGCAAGCAAAGCTGCAGCTTCCTCTGCCAAGAGGCGATACTGTGACAGCTCCTCTTGGTTCACCTTCTTATCTGGTTCACATACCCTGATCTGACTGGACTCTTTGAAGCTGTCCCCTTCACCTCTTCCCCCTGTCTTTTCCTTTTCTGTCTCAATCTCTCTCTCCTTCTCTTTCAGTAGCTCTCTCAGTGTCTGTACTTCGTATTCCAGCTCCCCTAGTCGAGCCTCACCAGGGTGCCAGGTTGTAGGACATGATTTAACCTCTGTTTGAGCAGATGTCACTCCTGGACTGTTACGAATGTGACGAGCTTTGGATGCGAACTGCAGGACACTCAGAGTCTCTGTTACAAAGTGGTGGGAGGGGCTTACACAGGCCACCATCAGCGTGTGGGCGGTGCCTCCCAATGAATCACGGAGGAGGCGTGTAATCTTGGCAGCACGATATGGTATATGAGCACTGCTGCAGCTGTTACCTCGCCGATTTCGACTCTGGTCAGAGAGGGCACGGATTACATTGCCCAGTGCAAGCAGGCCTGTGTTTATATGAGCAGACTCTTTGAGTCGTGTGCCAGTGTTTCCAGTTTTTCCAGCACGTTCTGAGCCTGCCAGGTCAACCAGACAGAGTTTGGAGCAGCGGGAAGACTGAAAAGAGGAGTTGTGGTTGTGACTACGTAGGATGACCTGAAGGGTGAGGATGGCATGGGAGCGGCTGGAGTGCTCGTTCATTCCTGTTGTGCCGGTGTGGCGCAGGGCATTTCCCATCTCTACAACACTGAGCAGCTCCTCTGCTGAGGTGACGACCACTTCTTTGGCACCGACCACCACTGAAAGAACACACAAAAAGCACACACAATGATGTCTCTTTTAATCTTATGGTATCACTATATGACTTTCTTATCCTATATGGAATAATGTGTCTCATTCATTAAATGGAGCTGCCAACAGCTTTACAAACACAGCAATCACACATCTGTGATTTTGACTGATTCCATAGCATGTCTTTTGCAGCACCAGGCTTTTGTCTCAAGCTTGGAAAAACTAAAAATCAATAACATGAAGCCTAAGTTACATAATATCTGCACTGTACCACTCAGGGGGAATACCAGTGACATGACAGGGCAACTTTGTGATGCATTAAATACAAGCTGCACAGAAAATAGAGCTGAAAAACATCCGAAACATATTATACTGTGATTATTTTCACAGATACTGCAAATGCGACATGAGTCTGGATTTTAGTGGGAATTCTTTTTCAATTAAAAAAACATAGAAAAATGTGGAGAATACAATTTGAGGACTGGGACGTCTCTGTGGCACCACGGTGCTTCAGTTATAATAGCATTTTATGACACATTTTAGCTCAACTAAAAAACATTTAAGCTCCTGTGTTTTGGATATCCCACTTGGCCAGAGAGTGATTCTGATAACATTTAGATTAAATGTTCAAATTGCATTCTTCCTGTGTTTGAAAGAAATTCTATAGGTTTCAGGATTTGGACTTATATAGCAACCAACATGTGCATGGCCGTCTCACCCGTGTTTCCCCTCTCATCCTCTCTGATATGAAGCTCTTTGTGGACGGTGTGGGGCTCCAGCAGGTCTCGTAGTTCCTCTCTGTACAGCTCCATATATGAGGTCCGCACGGTGACCTCCACACCGTCACTGCTCCCCAGCTTCTTCCCCAGCAGCAGGAACACATCCTGGGCCACACGGTCGATGATTCCTCCCTCTTCATCTGGGAAAAGTTTCGAAAGGATGCAGACATGAAATATTTATTGCACAGAAAATGAAACATAAGATGCACTTTATGGTCACAATTCTGGTCCGTGTGTGGCCTAATAATGAGGCAACAGTGAGCTACTGACCAGGTAAATAACTTAACAGCTTTAATGGTATGACTGCAAACAAAAGTACATTCTTCTGCTCCATCAATATAAATGTGTGGGTGCCAGATACAACAAAACGTGCAAACCTACAATAACAATTACACAATAAACAATCCCCAGAATCCTATAAATAGTCCCTTTGAGTAAAACCTGCAGCTCTCATGTGTAACTTCCCCAAAACTGCAACTAATCAGGCAGTCTTTCTATATTTCTGACTTTCTTGTTGTTTCCAACGTACCTTGGTTCCCTCCTCCCAGTGTGTACGTCTTTCCCGACCCTGTCTGTCCGTAACAAAACACGGTTGCGTTGTATCCGTCCACCAGCGACTCCACCAGCGGCTGGACGCAGGACTCGAACACCTCGTCCTGGCTGGCTGTCGGTCCAAACGCGTGGTCGAAGGAGAAGAGTCGGTCCGCGCCGAGCATCACCTGTCCGGAGCCCGGCACCACCCGGACACACACCTGGTGGTGGCGGAGGACTTCTCTGGGGAGCAGCGGACGGATGCGGACCGCAACCCGGACACACTCCTCGCTCATAGCGGTTAATTACAGACCAACTAGTGATGGACTTTCATTTTGTTTTCCAGCGTGTCACAAGCTGAGCTGCGGCGAAACTCTTCACTTGAACTCTTGAAAGTAGTTAAATCCTAAATGAACACGAGCCAATGCACTAAAATGTACGAAACAAGCGGTCTAATGTCGGCTGTGAGTGTTTATCTACCGTCGTTGTCATTTGTCGTTGTTTTGTTGTTAACTTGGTCCCACTCCGTTTGTTGTCGCTTCTCGGTTGCCCGGGAAACCGCCGCCGCGGTGCTGCAGCAGTCGACGAGAGCAGCACGAGAGGCGTTCAAGAGCCTTCATGGAGGGCGGACCGAGCGGTACGTGAAGGCAACAGCGCCACCTTCTGAATCTGCCGGTCCCCCTTTAGTGCTTTTATTACATTTCTGTAA